>NW_021820833.1:0-162953 GCF_901001135.1 Rhinatrema bivittatum | reverse complement strand
CCCCACCCCCCCCGAGCATATCCCTGGCCCCCACACACTGATTCCCCCCCTCCCCACCCCCTCCGAGCACATCCTGGCCCCCCCACCCCCTCCGAGCACATCCCTGGCACCGCACACACTGATTTCCCCCTCCCCACCCCCTCCGAGCACATCCCTGGCCCCCCACACTCTCATTCCCCCCTCCCCACCCCTCCGAGCACATCCCTGGCCCCCCACACACTGATTCCCCCCTCCCCACCCCCCTCCGAGCACATCCCTGGCCCGCACACACTGATTCCCCCCTCCCCACCCCTCCGAGCACATCCCTGGCCCCCCACACTCTCATTCCCCCCTCCCCACCCCCTCAGAGCACATCCCTGGCCCCCCACACTCTCATTCCCCCCTCCCCACATACTCATTCCTCCCCTCCTGATCCCTGGCTGTAGCTGCTGAGTGCTACACTCCCTTCAGCATTCAGGTCTGCAGCTGTGCAGAAGATTCCTTCTCTGTTGCTTGCTGCAATGCCAAGCTGGCCTTCCAGTTCTGCCCACCTGTGATGATGTTGATGCTGAAATTATGTGCTGGGTCTGACTGACTCTGCCCAGTGCCCACGTGTGACTCTATTGATGCTGCAATGCTGTGCTGGTGCTGTGTCTGCCCACACACGTGCTCCTGTGAAGGTTTGCAGCTCTGATTGCTGCAATTATTTAGGGTGCACCTGCTATGGACAGGGCTCATCAGCAACCAATCACTGCAACATCAGAGCACAAGTCCCGCCCAATAAGCCCAAAAAAATGTGATTGGCAGGAAAAATAGCCAATTAAAAGCAACCCGTGAATCGGGGAACCCCCCCCACGAATGATTAGGAAAAGAAGCACAATCTCGCAGGAAATAAGCGAGGTTGGCAACACTGGGCCTGGACAGGAGGCAGGCAGGAGCAGCGCTCACTGCTGGCAGGCTGTAGTGTGCCCCAATGGGCGGTGTCGGGGACGCAGCAAGAAAGAGCGTTCATGTGTTGTGACTTCCAGACTGGCTTCTTCTGGGAGTACATGAGGCAGCAGCAGCAGTGGGATGATAGCGGCATTGCCAAATTCCACAGCGAGTTGTGCAGGGAGCACAGCTGCATAGAGCAGAGCTTCTCTTCCAAGCCCTCGACCTTGTATCTCGGCCTGGACAGGAGGCAGAAGGCAGGCAGGACCAGCGTTCAATGCTGGCACTGGAACATAAGAAGTTGCCATGCTGGGTCAAACCAGGACACAACAACCTGGCAATTACCCAAACACTAAGAAAATCCCTAGCTCCTGATGCAATTAATAGCAGTGGCTATTCCCTAAGTAAAATTGATTAACAGCCATTAATGGACTTCTCCTCCAAGAACGTATCCAAACCTTTTTTGAACCCAGCTACACTAACTGCACTAACCACATCCTCTGGCAACAAATTCCAGAGCTTTATTGTGCGTTGAGTGAAAAATAATTTTCTCCGATTAGTCTTAAATGTGCTACTTGCTAACTTCATGGAATGCCCCCTAGTCCGTCTATTATTTGAAAGTGTAAATAACCGATTCACATCTACTCGTTCAAGACCTCTCATGATCTTAAAGACCTCTATCATTACCCCCCTCAGCCGTCTCTTCTCCAAGCTGAACAGCCCTAACCTCTTCAGCCTTTCCTCATGGGAGAGCTGTTCCATCTCCTTTATCATTTTGGTTGCCCTTCTCTGTACCTTCTCCATCGCAACTAAATCTTTTTTGAGATGCTGCGACCAGAAATTCTCCACAATATTCAAGGTGCGGTCTCACCATGGAGCGATAAAGAGGCATTATGACATTTTACGTTTTATTAATCATTCCCTTCCTAATAATTCCTAACATTCTGTTTGCTTTTTTGACGGCTGCAGCACACTGAGCCGAGGATTGTAAAGTATTATCCACTATGATGCCTAGATCTTTTTCCGGGTGGTAGCTACTAAAATGGAACCTAACATCGTGTAACTACAGCAAGGGTTATTTTTCCCTATATGCAACACCTTGCACTTGTCCACATTAAATTTCATCTGCCATTTGGATGCCCAATCTTCCAGTTTTGCAAGGTCCTCCTGTAATGTATCACAATCCGCTTGTGATTTAACTACTATGAATAATTTTGTATCATCTGCAAATTTGATAACCTCATTCGTCGTATTCCTTTCCCATCATTTATATATTAAGGGGGTCATTTTCAAAGGAGTTACGCATATAAATGTGACATACTATCGTAGCAATTTTCAAAAGCTATTTACTCGAGTAAAGTGCACTTACTTGAGTAAATCCTATGGACAATTCAATGGCATATATTGTAGCAATTTTGAAAAGCCCACTTACTTGAGTAAAGTGTATTTACTCGAGCAAAAACCAGTTTTGCTCGAGTAAATGCTTTTTAAAATCTACCCCATATTGAAAAGCATCGGTCCTCCACTGTTTACCCTTTTCCACTGAGAAAATTGACCATTTAATCCTACTCTCTGTTTCCTGTCTTTTAACCAGTTTGTAATCCACGAAAGGACATCGCCTCGTATCCCATGACTTTTTAGTTTTCTTAGAAGCCTCTCATGAGGGACTTTGTCAATGCCTTCTGAAAATCCAAATATACTACATCTACCGGTTCACCTTTATCCACATGTTTATTAACCCCTTCAAAAAAATGAAGCAGATTTGTTAGGCAAGACTTCCCTTGGGTAAATCCATGTTGACTGTGTTCCACTGAACCATGTCTTTCTATATGCTCTACGATTTTGATCTTGAGAATAATTTCCACTATTTTTCCCAGCACTGAAGTCAGGCTCACTGGTCTACATTTACCAAGATCGCCCCTGGTGCTTTTTTTAAATATTGGGATTACATTGGCCACCCTCCACTCTTCAGATACAATGGATGATTTTAATGATAGGTAACAAATTTTAACTAGTAGATCAGAAATTTCATTTTTTAGTTCCTTCAGTACCCTAGGATGTATACCATCTGGTCCAGGTGATTTGCCACTCTTTAGTTTGTCAATCTGGCCTACTACATCTTCCAAGTTCACAGTGATTTTGTTCAATTCGTCTGACTCATCACCCCTGAAAACCATCTCAGGAACTGGTATCTCCACAACATCCTCATTAGTAAACACGGAAGCAAAGAATTCATTTAGACTTTCAGCAATGGCCTTATCTTCCCTAAGAGCCCCTTTAACCTCTCGGTCATCTAATGGTCCAACCGACTCCTTCACAGGTTTCTTGTTTCGGATACACTTCAAAAGGTTTTTATTATGAGCGGTGACCCAGCAGGATGGAGCGTTCATGTGTTGTGATTCCCGTGCTGGGTTCATCTAGGGCCACAAGAGGCAGCAGCGGGAGTGTGGTGGTAGCAGCACTGCTGGGTGCCCCAGCGGGTGGTGCGGGGAGCACAGCTGCATAGAGCAAAGCCTCTCTTCCAGCCCTCGACCTTGCATCTTGGGCCTGGACAGGAAACAGGTTGTTGTGCACTCCAACAGGCGGTGTTGGGGATGCAGCAGGATCTAGCATTCATGTCTTGTGATTCCCAGACTGGGTTTATCTGTGGGCCACAAGAGGCAGCAGTGGCAATATGGCAGTAGCGGCATTGCCGGGTACCCCAGTTGGCGGTGCGGGGACCACAGCTGCATACAGCAAAGCCTCTCTTCCAGTCCTCCACCTTGCATCTCGGGCCTGGATAGGAGGCAGAAGGCAGGCAGGAGCAGCACTCACTGCTGGCAGGTTCTATGTGCCCAACCCACGGTGTCGGGGACGGAGCAGGACAGAGCATTCATGTCTTGTGACTCCCAGACTGGCTTCTTCTGGGCCACAAAAGGCAGCAGCGGCAGTGTGGTGGTAGTGGAACTGCTGGGTGTACCAGCGGGTGGTGCGGGGAGCAGAGCTGCATGGAGCCAAGCCTCTCTTCCAACCCTCGACCTTGCATCTCGGGCCTGGATAGGAGACAGAAGGCAGGCAGGAGCAGCCGTCACTCATGGCAGGTTGTAGTGCGCCCCAACCTGCGGTGTTGGGATCGCAGCAGTGCAGAGCGTTCATATCTTGTGACTCCTGGACTGGCTTCTTCTGGGGGCCACAAGAGGCAGCAGCGGCACTGTGGTGGTAGCGGCACTGCCGGGTTTCCCAGAGGTAGGTAAGGGGAGCACAGCTGCCTAAAGCAAAGCCTCTCTTCCAGCCCTCGACCTTGCATCTCAGGCCTGAACAGGATGCAGAAGGCATGCCAAAGCAGCGCTCACTGCTGGCAGGCTGTAGTGCACCCCAACGGGTGGTGTCGGTGACGCAGCAAGAAAGAAAGAGCGTTCATGTGTTATGACTCTCGGACTGGCTTCTTCTGAGGGTCACAAGAGGCAGCAGCAACAGTGTGGTGGTAACAGCAGTACTGGGTGCCACAGCAGACGGTGCTGGAAGCACAGCTGCATAGAGCAAAGCTTCTCTGTTATGAATGAGCAGTGTTTGGGTAGATCCTTAGGTACTGTGGCAGATGACCATGCCCATGGGGAGGAGCTCCGTGAGGAGCCACAGTACTAGGCAAGAATCAGAATGCACAAACACAGTTAGTTCTTTATTATACAGCTTTGAAGAGTACCACAAGAGCTGGCAGTAGTGAGGCAGTCTGGTAGTTGCAGTCTCAGGGACCTCGGCAGAGGGAGCCCTTCTCACCCCATTGGTATTGGGAGGTTCCGAAGCAGGTTTCCCAGCAAGGAAGTACTGTGGACGACATAGACTCAGAGTCAGAGAACTCACCAGGTGTTTGCTGTAGATAGGTGATTCCACCAGGTTGTAGAAGCAAGTGCAGGCACCGAGGCAGGGAGAGCAGGCCCTCGAGGATCGAGTACCTGTTCCTTGTAAGGCACCTGAAATAAAGCAGAGGGACCCCGAGGAGCGGGTATCCAGGATAGCAGTTACCCCTAAGGGCACACAAAGAGCTTCCAGCGGCAGCACGGACGTGGCAGAGTAGCGTAGACAGGAATGGAACGTATTCGGAGTCAAGTCCTTTCATGTCCTTGCTAACTTGATGAGCTAGCAAAATAGAAGATGTTATATAACCGGATGGCGTGACATCAGTAAGGGGGAACGCCCCCGAGGTTCGCGCCAAGGGTTGCATAAAGACGTGGGTGGCGCGCGCACACGCACCCTACTAGGTACCTGGGAGGAGCATGGCAGGAGGCAGCACCATAGCCGTTCCGGGGACACCGGAGAGGTCAGCTTGTAGACGCGGCGGTAGCCATCTTTCCTAGGTAAGCGAGAGGAGCCGTGAATAAGGTGAGGAGAACGGGGCGAAGCCATCTGGCACCGATGGATGCAACATTCTCTTCCAGCCCTCGACCTTGCATCTCTGGCCTGGACAGGAGGCAGGCACTAGCAGCGCCAACTGTTTGCAGGCCATAGTGCTCCCCAACGGGTGGTGTCGGCGACGCAGCAGGATGGAGCTTCATGAAGAAGCCAGTCCGGGAATCACAAGATATGAACGCTCTATCCTGCGTCCCCAACCGACCTTGCATCCCGGGCCTAGAGAAGAGGCTCACTCCTCATCCCAGTCACAGGGAATGTCCGGATACCCAAGCAATGGAAAGTTCATTTTGATGAAAACCAATTGCTCTACTAAGTCTGGAGACAAATGTGCATGGTGTAGACTCACAATGTTCCCTATTATTTAAAATACTCTTTCACTTTGCACACTGGTTGGTGGGCAGAAAATAAAGTGCTGTGCTACTATGGCAAGATCAAACCGCATTGAAGTTTTCTGTGCCCAATATTTCAAGGGATCTGAGTCCATGTCCATGCTCTGAATTGGCTCAGACAGAAAACTCTTAACCTGAATTTCTGAAAGCTTCTCTTGCAGGTATTGCTGCTGGTCAGTATCACACACATTTCTGCCAACAAGGGATACTCTTGACTGGTACTTGATACCCAACTTGGGAGGGGAGCAGCTGGTGGAAGCAGTTGAGCAGGATGGAGTTGGAGACTGAGAAGAAGATGATCCTAATTCATCATAATCATCCTTAAAACTGACCCTCTTTAACATTATATTTTCAACCATTGCAATCAACTTTTTGGATCTGCTGATGCTACTGCTGCCACTGCTTACAGGTAATGCCTCATCCAGCTGCCACCAATGTGCTGTTAGAGACAAATATGCGTGCATTGCATTCATACTAGTCCAAATATCAGTGGTGAGATGAATGCTCCTCCCCTTTGCCCTTGCCATGACAATCTGCATTTCAGCATGACATTTTGTGTATAGGGAAGGGAGCACCTGACAGCTAAATGTAGTTCTTGAAGGAAGTTTGTAGTAAGGGGCAAAAAAAATGGATCACCCGCATAAATCCCTCATTTTCTACAATCTGCGGTGGCTGATCATCCACAACAATCATTACAGCAATATGTTGTGTACCCACTTTGGATATACCCTGCTTTCTACTCTGTGAAATTGCAGAAGGACACATAGAAACATAGAAATGATGGCAGAAGAAGACCAAACGGTCCATCCAGTCTGCCCAGCAAGCTTTCACTTTTTTTTTCTCTTTCCCATAGTTATCTGTTTCTCTTGTCACTTGTAAGTGACTTTTTGTTCTATTTCCCTTCCACCCCGATATCCATCTATTTCCCTTTCATCCCTTCCACCCCCGCCATTCCCCCCCCCATACTTATCTGTTTCTCTTGTCCCTTGTAAGTAACGTTTTGTTCTATTTCCCTTCCACCCCTGCCATCGATGTAGTTAGTAGCGCTGGAGCTGCACCTCAGTGAAGTATCTAGCTAATTGTTTAGGGGTAGTAACCGCCGTCATAGCAAACTACTCCCACTCATGTTTATCCAGCCTGTGCAACTCAGTCCTTGTTGGTTGTTGTCCGAATATAAATCATCTCTACTTCATTCCCCCTGCTGTTGAAGCAGATATCTTTTCATCATTCCCCCTGCCGCTGAAGCAGAGAACTATGCTGGATATCCTTGAGAGTGAAGTATCAGGCTAATTTGGTTTGGGGTAGTAACCGCCGTATCAAGCAAGCTACTCCCCTGCTTTTTTGTGGATGCAAATCCTTTTTTTTTTCCCATTTACTCTTGCATTTGACGCATAGAGCAATGTTGGAGTTGAATTAACCATGTGTATATTTATTTAATTAGGAAATTAATCTCCAGGTAGTAGCCATCATTCCTGCAAGCTGCCCCCATTCTTCTTCACTTCATTCACATCCTCTATACTTTATGGATCCCCAGTATTTATCCCACACTTCATTGAAATCCTTCACAGTTTTGGTCTTCACCACTTCCTCCGGAAGGGCGTTCCAGGCATCCATCACCCTCTCCGTGAAGAAATACTTCCTGACATTGTTTCTGAGTCCCCATGCGCTACAATGACTCAAATAAGCTTTCCATCGAGCGTGAGCATCAATCCTGTCTTAGGAGGAGCCCTGATGGCCCCACGCACCTCAGATGAGCCAAGGGCAACCGCCACCATCACGAAAGGAAGAGAGGGTTTTCTGTTACCTTGCACCATTCAGGGAGGGAATATGAGCACTCCAGCCATCACAGTGAGAACGGGTACACTAGTCCCTTCCAAATATCACCTTGGAAGGAAATCAGGTCATCCCAATTGCGCCAGGTGGGATAACCACCCTGCACCGACCAAGCTCATTCCTGGAAGGAGGAACCCCAATCCAAGTCACCCCAGGCGGGTTAACCCAGCAACCAGGCATCATTCTGGGAGGAAACATGCCAACTCCAGTAGCCCCAGGAGAGATGGCACAGATGTCATGTGCCATCTTAGGAAAGAACCCCCAACTTCGGTTGCCACGGAAGGAATAGTGCTCTGAAGGGAAATAATCCAACTGCCCCAAGAGGGGTGATGCAGCCACCATGCGCTATCCTGGGAGGGAACGCCCAAACCCCGATCACCCTGAGTGGGATAGACGCAGTCCACCAGCAAAGCGTCAATGTGGGTGGGAACCTACTTGCCCCAGTTACCCTGGGAGGGAACAGAACAATAGAATGAGCCATCCCAGATGGGAATGCAACAACTCTGACTTCCCTGAATGGACCTGCACTAGTAAAGCAGAGCTCCACACAGCATTCTACTACTGCCCCCACAGATAGGACCCACCTTACCGAACCCGCCCTAGAAAACAAAATAGGCACAGCTGGTGCCGAAGTCCCGACCACAGAGGGAGAAGCCACCAAAATAGGGGACAAAAGAAGAGATAAACGTCTATGCCAGTGCAACCTTCGAGGATGAAATCCCCCAATCGCACTGACCAAAAAATTCCTACTCCAACTACTATTAAACCGTCTTATGCGTCGGTAGTGACTGGGGGTAATGCAAATGTGATGTGCAAGCCGCTACCCAACAGGGTCACTTCTGCTAGCCCTTTTGTCAGGATACGACAAAAGCATATGACCCAATGTCCTATGCTGCCCGACGAAGAACCCCAGGATTATGCCTCCACTATGGCGGAGCTAGTCGGACCTAAAAACATTATAGAGTGCGGCAAAATGTACAGAAAAGCAGACCTCTTTTTGGCCAATTTAGCTGTTACGCAACAGGTGCTCGCAAAGGGAATGGTGGTAAGGAGATCTTTCATCCACTGGAACCTTTAAAAGGGCTAGGAATGAAAATGATTCTTTCCCATGGTCCCTTCCTTCCTCCCAACGGCCACCCTGGTGGCACGCTTGACTTTTCTTGAGAGAATTAAAATCTCCTATCTCAGTGCTCTCAATGGGACATAAAGACCATACCTTTAAGGATATCCAATCCTTCCAAAGGGAGGTTCTAATAAAGTTGAATAGAGACCAAGAGGAGGCTGAGAGGTGGTTCGCCATCCCCAATGAAAGACATCTGTATTGCATTTACTATGCGGCAGGGGAGGCAAGATGCTACAACTGCAAGGGAATAGGACCTAGCCGAAAAGGATGTCCTGTAGCCAAGAACACCGCTCAGGCTAGCCCCTCAGCAGCTGCAGAGCTGCACACCTCAGCAATGGCAGCCCCCTCTGAGCATGGTCCTAAAGAAAGAGCTGCTGCACGGGTGACCGAAGCTGGGAGGAAAGTCCCCAGCCCCAATGCTACCAACGGCAAAGCCTCAGCGCCTGAAAGAACAGTGAGCGCCCAGTGATAACAGCAGAAAGAGAAGACCTCCCCGATCAGCACTGTCATTGCGGAGGTAATAGTCTCTGACTCCTCCCCTCCTGCAGACCCCTTGACTGAAAGGTCAGGATGTCAGATAGAAGACCCATATGCAAAGGAGGGAAAGAAATGCGAAAGAGGGAAAGAAAGCCATAGGGAAGAAACAAAAAGGAAAAAAATTCATGGCCCCCATTGAGGAAGTCACCTCCTGGTCAAATAACACCATGGAAACCATTCCAATTGAGGAGAAAGAGATTGCTCCAATGGAAGGCTCACCCTCTAGGAATGGGAATCCAGCTCCTGTCATAACGCTGCCACTTGCAGAGGGCAAGGCCACCCAAATTATACGAGCAAATGAAAGGAAGGAGTCATGAGAGGCTGAGGAGAAAGCAGAAGGGGAAACCCCTGCCAAGAGACATAAGAACATCTTGGCTGTGGGAATGCATAACTTAAAAAGTCTTGAACTCCCCCAACCCCCTGATCCCGACACCTCCCCCCCCCCCCCCCCTGCCAAGAAGCAAGCCTTGGCAAGAGGAAAAAGAGAGGATCGGGGACAAAGAATGCAAAAATATCCAAGGTAAGTAGGAAACAAGATGTCCATGCCCAGATTGTGCAAAAAGGAAAGTAGCAGTGCCACTTTATCAATGGGGATGAATCAGTTAGAATGGGATATCCTGCTATCCCCATTGTCATTGCCTCCGGGATGGGAAAAGCAGATACCCCCAGAAATAGGCTTCAAAGCTCTCCTGCCTACACAACTCAGGAGCAGGAAATGTTAAACCTCCACCAACAGAATCCTCGGGGGTTAATCTTCCCCCTCTCCTCTATCAACCACTCAACCTTTATTGCGGTGGCTGGGGAGGAGGCTGGGGAGGAGGCTGGGGAGGAGGCTTACCCCCCAGAATCCCTGGCCCTAGCAGGGGGAAGGGGGTTCTGACACAATTGAGAGAGGAAAAAGGAGATGCAGTGACTGGGGATGAGACACCCAGCCCAGAGGCAGACACCCCAACCCTATGTCAGCAAGGACCAGTGACCTCCAACACAATATCCAAGAAGTCACTGACCGGAACACAACCGGATCCAGGGGAAGGGCACATGGAAGATCAATGCGGGCAACAGATGGACCTTGTAGAGCCCGCAGAGGATAGGCACTCCCCATACTCTTCTTTTTTTAAATTTATTATTTATGCATTTTCAACAATATTTCAAGGCATTTCACTTGAATTGAAATTTAGTGGTACATAAGGAAAGTTATCTATCAAATATAATATTAATATTATTAATTATACAGGTAATTTACCACATTTCAAGTCCACAATAGAGAGGGTAAAGTTCAAAACTTTTAAGGAAATAATAATCTAATTATAATGTTAAGTAATACTGACTATATGGGTCCTTAGGGAAATTAATAAAATGGAGATTTTTTTCCCCTGAATTGATTCTCCAAATTTTCCAATTTGTATGAAAGTGTTTGATTTTCTTTCATTAAATTATGTTGAAAATTTGTCAATTTCCCTATCTCATTTTTATTATCTTCAGCAGACTTCTTTACTTCCAATATTTCAGTCTCAACTTTATTTATACGATTATCCAATGTTCCAAAAGAATTTGAAACAGATTGAATTTAGATAAACAAATTTATATTTAAGGCCTGTATGGCGTCCCAAAGAGAGTCTAAAGTAATAGATTCAGGTCTTACCATCGCTGCTGGCTGAAAATCAGAATAGGAAAATGTAGAAACCTTCTCTTGCTTTTTCCCCACCGTCCACAGTCGAAGCTACCTCCTTTCACGGGTCAAGATCTGGCACCACTCCGCCATCTCCCGATGTCTTCTCGGCCACCCATCCTACAGGCCGGCTCGAGGCATGTGCTTCCGCGGGGTTGGAGGGAGGACGCCGCTCCTCCGGGGAAAGCGAGATCGATAGTTCAGGGGCTCAGGGGGCAAACTGGCATCCTCTGCCTGCTGATTCTGCTCCAGCGAGCACACTCCTGGTTGCAGTCCTTCTCGACAAACGTGAAAGTCCATGGGACCACGAACCTCTTCCGATGGTAACTGTGCAGGGAAAGCCCTCTCTCTGGCTCTCTTCTTCCTACCAGAGTGGGGCTTCTTGAGTAAAAACAAATGGCTGGGTTCCAGTGGGCGTCTCACTATCGACTAGTCAGTGTCTGCCATCTTGCCCCCTGCAGGGTTCTGTTCTGCCACTCCCCCCATACTCTTCTGAGGAGAAGCTCCCTGCTCTGGATACCCCAGAGAGGACCTGTGGCAAAACGGAATATGCCATTTAATCCCCTTCCACGAGCTGGACCGCTTTCTGTGGGAGCACACCAGAAAGATATTAAAAAAGTTATTTAAAATTCAGTTTTCAATTATATGTAAAGCCTGTTTGTTCTAAGTTATTTAGCAGCTATTTTTCAGTTCACTGTAAAGTCTGTTTGCTGCATTATTGTTACATGTAAACTGATGTGATGTTCCCAACGAACGTTGGTCTATCAAAATGTTTAAATAAAATAAATAAATAAATAAATAAATAAATAAATAAATAAAAAGAGCAATAGAGTAGACAAGACTTGTGGGAGATGGCCTGACATGGACCAGCTTTGCAATTCTGCGGAGGCCATGGTGGACCACCTCAAAAAGAGCAGACTAGTGGGCTCTAGGAACATTAAAAGAGCCCAAAGGTGCTACCTGCAACTGGTAGTTCTCTCTTGAGACTCACCAGCACTGCAGTAACAAAATCCTGGCTCTGACTATCACCACCTTTAAAACCAACTGCTGCAGGGCCAGCCTCTACAGGAACTGGGCACTTTTCTTTCTTCAGAGGGAGAGTACTCCATAAGCCTCCTGCAGGAGACCCATCACTCCAGAGAGCGAACCCAACTGGCTTCTGGAGTGGCGCGGCAGGGGATTCTTTAGCCACTCCGGATGTGCCGGGGGAGTGGCCACCCTGCAAGCCATCATGCTGGAAGTCCAATCTGTCGAACCAGGCTGGATGCTACACTTGCGGATCCGGGTCAAAGACTGCACAATCCATTTGCTCAATGTGTACGCCCCAACCAATGGACCTGCCAGGTTGTTATTCTTTTGCCATTTGTCAGCCCTGTTGCAAACCTTGGATGCGACAGAGGAGGTGATGCTCAGGGGTAACTTTAACTGCACCCTCGAGAATCTTGATCACAGTGGTCAAGAGAGATAAGCCACCTCTGCTGCATGGGGGAGATGCTCACCCGTTTCTCCCTGGCTGATGTCTGGCGGCTACATCACCCGGCTGTTTTCACCTCTGGCACCTATGTCTGACTGCTGGTGGGACAAAACAGCTGCTCTCGAATTGACCAGCTCTACGTCATGTGATATATGGGAAGCCTAACATAAAGACTTTGGCTCAGACTTTGGTTCACTCAGCTTATCCAGAATCCTTTGCTTCCTCTGGCCTAACTGGAATTTCTGGCATACAAGGAACTCAGACTGACCCGAGCTTGAATGACTTCTAGGAGACATCTGGAATGAATTCAAACCTATTCAGATATGATGGAGGGTCATGAGGTCACAACGAACACATGGACCAGGCCATGTTCTCACAGAATACTGTCTCGACTTGAGGGGCCCAGTGTAACTGGAGATCCCCATGAGATTAGGAGTCTGATCAAAAGACTGGAACGAGTGACAGAACAAAGGCCTACTGAAACTAATCAGACATGTGGGTATCCTAGGCCTAATTGGATCTCAATATGGGAGGCGGGACCAGGGTATCTTAGACATAGGTTGTCTGATTGGACACAGGACACTTGGTACATGATACTCTATGACAGCGATGGCCAACCTTTTGCGCTCAGTGTGTCAAAATTCATAAAAAAACAGAGCATAACTCGGGTGGTGTGTCACTTCTAGAAAAATCCATAATTTTGTGATATTTGTAGCTCTAATATTAATACAAAAAGTTATAATTTTAATATATGTTCTGTATTATTAATAAAGCAAAAACAAATAATTCTTTACCTTACCTGCTTAGTGACTTTTTTGTTGCTGAATTTCATTGGCTAAATCTTCAATTAAAACACTCTCTCCCCCCCCCCACCCCCCCCCCCCCCAAAACTCTTACTCCCCTGGATTTTCTCATACACACTCATGCTCTCACACTCACTGGCTCCCTCCACACACACACACACAGAACCCCAGGCAGGCTCCCATTCATTTTCACACCACTCCCGCTCCATCCTCCAGGCAGGCACCAATTCATTCTCACGCAGGCACCCATGCATTCACACACATACACCCCCATGCAGAGTCCCATTCATTCACATGCACACACTAAAGGCAGACCCCCCTCTCTTTTGCCAGCAACCTCAGAACCTCTCTCATTCCTCTGCTGACACTGTCACTGTTGCCACATGGCTATTGGGGAGATGCCGATTGCTGCTACTGACACTGAAGCCCATTCTGCTGCCTCCTCTGGGCAGGCCCCGTGGGCTTCCACTTTCTCCATGCTGATCTCGTACATTGTGAGATCCGCATAGAGAAAGTGCTATTCTTGCACATTCCCAAAGATTACATGTGCCAATCACTAAAAAGTAATTTATTTTGTTTTTTACCTTTGCTGTCTGATCTTAGTTTTCTAATTGGTTGGTCACAGGCTTTTTTTTCCCACCTTCCCTTTCTTATTTTTTCCCACCTTCCCTTTCCTATTTTTTTTGCCAATTCCTTTTATATTGTCTTTTTTTCTGTTTCTTTTCTCTCCATCTTCTTCCCTCAAACATACAGGTTCTCATTCTCACATGCATTTCTCTCTCACACACACACACACAGGCTCTCACTGTCACATGCTCTCTCTCATACAATCATTCATACACACAGTCTCTCACTGGCACATGCTGTTGACTCTCACACACACAGGCTCTCTCTCACTCCCACATGCTTTCTTGCTCAAGCACAGGCTCTCACTCCCACATGCTGTCTTCCTCAAGCACATGCCGTCTCTGCAAACATTCAGGTCCTCACTCTCACATACAATCTCTCAACTCATCTCATACACGCACACACACACACACACACACACCCTCTACAGACCCTCAGCCTCTCTCACCTCTGGGCCTCCTCTTCGCGGGTCGTCACAGGATGGGCTCTGCGGCAGCCCTGCTACCAGGCCTCTTCCTCTTCTCGGGCCGCTGCGACTTGGGATTCGCGGCTGCCCGTAAACGCAAGCGCTGCTCCTCTTCTGCACGCGCCGATGCTTCACCTCCTTCCAGCCCACGTGGCTCCGGCAACGTTTACTTCCGGGGCCGCACAGGCAGGAAGGAGGAGGAGCATCAGCGCATTTAAACGTGATCTTTTTCTTCGGGCCGAAACCCTGCCTATCTGCCTGTCACTGCGCCCAGTGGAATTGGAGGGGGGGGGGGGTGGAGGGGTCCGGAGGGGGGGGGGGATACTAAAAAACTAGTTTTAAAGGGTCAGTGCAGCCGATAAAAACAAAAAAAAGGCTCGGTGCAGCCGATTAAAAATAAAATTCCCGATAGTCCACGAAACGCTGCGCGTGTCAGCAAAAAGTCTCGGCATGTCACCTCTGACACACGTGTCATAGGTTAGCCATCACTGCTCTATGAAGTCCTATTAGGGATCATTGTATGTTTTACCTATAAAAAGTCAGCACTCACTGACAAACACTAAGACTCGCAGGGAGAGCCTTAAAAAAACTTGAGGCCCTCACTCTGAGTCTTCCAGAGGTCTCATATGATTGGCTTTCACTATTAAATAATAACCTTAAATTTGTCTGTACTAGTGGACCTCTGTCTGTGTTCTTGGGGCAGCACCTTGAAGCTGATTTTTAAAGTTTCAACACATGGGCTACTTAAAAGTCACAGGCTCTTTCAAGTGCCATTGAGGTGGCAGCCTTCTCGGATCACCATCTGGTATCCATGAAGGTGAGGCTCGACTCAGCCAGACCTCGAGCCACCCACTGGCATTTTAACAACTCCTTGTTGGAGGAGGAGGGTCTCATGGAGGCAATCCGGACGTTCTGGGTGGAATGGTGCACCTTTGGGGTGGACTTTGCATCACAAAGTCAGTGGTGGGACTTGGGGAAAGTCCACCTTAAACAGTTCTGTCAAGATTATGCCAGGGGGTTCATCAGGAAGCCAAGCCAAGATATTGAGCACCTACAGGGGGAGGTGTTGGAGCTTGAAGCAGAGCTCTCAAATGTTACAGATCAGGCTCTGTGAAACAAGTACATGGAGAAGAGTAGCACCCTCCATCATCTCAAGGAGCGGCGAGGTCAGGGGGCCTTTGTGAGGTCATGAATCCAGTTTCTTCGGGAGATGGATTGTGGCTCATGCTTCTATGGTTTGGAGAAGAGGAGGGATGCCAAGAAGTAAATCACCACTCTGATGACTACTGATGGGGCCCCTTCACAGAACTGGAGAGGATTCGGGTGGCAGTCAGGGACTTTTACTCGACCCTCTTCTCTCCGGATCCAGTCAATCTCAACAATTGCAGGACCTTGTGGGAGAGGATTCCCGCCATCAGCCAGGGCAGCAGAAACAAGCTAGATAAGCCCTTGAGTCTGGCAGAACTTTATGCAGCCCTGAACCGGATACCCTACAACAAAACACCGGGTATTGACAGCCTGATGGCAGAATTTTTCCGCCATTTATTTGATCTGCTAGGACCTGATCTCCTGTGCATCCTAGAGGAAGCCCTAGAGACCAGAGAGTTACCGCTGTCATGTCACCGAATAGTATTGACACTGCTCCCCAAAAAAGGGGATCCACGTGACTTGCGCAACTGGCGCTCAGTCTCCTTATTGTGCACTGATTACAAGATCATAGCCAAGGTGCTCTTGCTGCATCTATGACCCATACTGGAGCAGGTGATCCTCTCAGATTAATTCTACAGAGTCCTGGGCCACTCAATCTTTGATAACATCTTTTTAGTCTGGGATCTGATTCATTTTTGTTATAGGAAGGCCGTGTCTGTGGCCTTTTTTGTCTCTTGACCAGGAGGCCTTCGACAGAGTGAATCATTATCTCATGCAAGCCCTGCAGGTGTTTGGGTTTGACCCCCGATTCGTGGGTCTTCTCCGCCTCCTGTATTCATCGCGGAGTGCCTGGTGAAGTTTAACTAGTCCATAACAGCACCCCTGGCATTCAGGAGAGGAGTACGTCAGGGATGCTCCTTGTCCGGGCAAATGTATATGCTGGCCATTGAACCCTTCCAGTGTCTCCTGCACAGGAAGCTCAGTGGCCTGACGCTACAGAAGCCTGGACTTAGTGTCACCTTATCCACATATACCGATGACGTACTCATCATGACTCAAGATCCACTTGATCTGGAGAGGGTGCGAGCCTACCAGCAGGTTTATTCATCAGCATCCTCTGCCAAGATTAACTGGATCAAATGCTCAGGATTTGTGATAGGAGTGCAGCATGTGTACGCACTCCCGAGTGAGTTTAGTAATTTTTCCTGGAGCCAGGAGACCTTGAAATATCTGGGCGTCCACTTCTCCATGGAGGAGACTGTGGTTGTCAACTCACGAGAGCTAGAAGAGAAGGTAGATGCTCGCCTGAGGTCATGGGTGGGGTTGCTATGGCTGGTGTCTTACCGCGGGAGTCTTGGTGGCAAATCAACTGGTGTCCAGCATGCTGTGGCACTGGCTCACTGCCCTGAGCCGCCCCCCCCCCCCTCCCTCCCTCCCCCACAGAGTTTCTCGCCCGGACCCAGAGGAAGCTGGGTCTTTGTGGGCACCCTGACCCTTCCTTTAGAAGAGGGTAGACAATGTCTCATGTGCCTGAAAAGTCAGGCACACATCTTCCACATACAGATCCTACAGAGATTTATGCATGCAGACCCCCCTCCCCTGTAGCACCCCCTGGCTGTTTTCTTTTTCAGCCAGGTGAACAAGTTGCAGTATGATTGGTGGCTTTTTACCCAAGCAAGAGGGCACACTCACAGCCTCTCAAAGCTGCTGCTGTTTTATCGAGACCTTTTTAAGTCCTGGTTCATGGTCTCCGTGAAGAAGAGGCCAGATGTCCCCCTGGAAGACTACCTGGAGCCTTAGTAAACTGCAGGATTTACCTGCAGCATGTTTTCGAGGCAATGCCAAGGAGAAAAATATACCTCCTCATAGTACACACCGTACACTCCATTGCCCTCTCCTCCTACCCAGATACAGCATGGAGGAATGTCATCGGGGGTGAGGAAAGACTGCAATAGAAGGCTTATTACAAAACACCTACATCCAAGTGCAGCGGAGATTTGAGTTGGCGCATATCTGCACAGGTGGCACACTCAAAGCGATCTCGCACTCACTGGCACTATGCCCCCACTGTCAGGCCAAGTAAACAGTAGCCCACATCTATTGGCTCTGCCCTTACCTAACCCCCTTTCTGAATTTTTTAAATAGCTTATTTTTGAAATTTTGCATGTCCTTTTCCCCTCACCTGTTAATCTATGGGAGCACCCTACCAAAGGTCCAGCATCACGTAGCCAAGTCCTTCTTGCCAATTACCTCCTGACTGAAGCTAGAATTTTCATCATCTGGACCAGGGAGGCGAGGTGGGCTGGAGAAGAACCTGCTCTATGCGAAACACTATTCAGGTCTCTGGTGCGCTCACGCCTGTGGGCAGAGCACTTATACGCAGTTTCCACCAATAACATCCAGAAGTTCACGGCCCACTGGATCGTGAATGGTGTTCTCTGCCCACTCCCTCTTCCTCCCAAACACTTCCTATTACTAAACATCTAAGTTTCCTGTGTAAACTGTGTCTGTAATGATGAGCTAAAGGACACTAATGGTTTTTGACTTCTAGTGCTTCATTTCTGCCTACAAGCAGTGTATTTTCTTTGAACAGGCAGATAACTTCATCTTCCTTAACTATAAAGAAGGTCAAAAAGACCAATTTTGCTCAAAGCCAAAACCTGTATAACCTTGTCAGCCATGCATTTTGTATCTAAAAAAGACATCATGAGCACTTCACTTTTAATGGTTGGACACGGTCTCCTTTTCCCCCACGTGCCACCATGGGATGTGGAACCAAGCTTCGCTTCACTTTTACTCATTTTGGATGAGGCAGCCTGCCGCAGTGGCCAACATTTAAAATAGGACAGCTTGGCTGATGTCAGGAGGGCAGAAGAAGACTATGAAGAGCACTGAACATTTATTCTGCATTCACTGGGGCCGATGTAATATTTTTGTGCAGAAAGCAGGCACTGAACACTCAGCACCCGCTTTTTTAATGGGGCACAATGCAATATTTAAATTAGGGGGGGGTCGCTTTAGCAAGGAGGCGCTAGGGTCGCTTGCACGCCTCTAGCGCCTCCTTGCTAAGGAGAGCCCGAGTACGTCGGCCCTCTGCCGGTTAGGAAAGCCAACGACGAGTTTATCAGCGGCGGTTTTCCTAAACCCTACACAGCCAGGGGTTCAGGAAACAGCCGCTTCTCACTTGAGCATCCGTTTCCTGCACCTGACTGCAGGCGCTTTTTTTTTTTTTAAATTAAATTACTTTAGTTTTTTGTCCTACTTAATATTGCAATTTCTGCTTTTCTGTACTGGTTTAAGGAGCGCACAGCAATTAACGCCTGCTCCAGGCAGGCGTTTTTTCTAATTGCTAAATGTGTGTCCTAAAGGCACATTTTTTTTTGCATGGGGAGTGAATGCTTAATAGCCTCATTCACATGCATTTGCATATAATGAGCACTATTAGATTCACTCCTCATTGGTTGTGAGCTGTAGAGGCACTAATCCCTGTTGTGTTTGAGGCATGGTTGTGGACCCCTGATTGCTGTGGCGATGACTCCTCCCACATGAAGGGGCCCTGTGGGGAACCACAGCAATAGGCTGGACTCTTTAAGTAAGCAGACACAAAGGAAAGAAGCTTTATTGTACAGCACATGGCACTGCCCGAGAAGCGGGCAGTTCTCTTCACCTCTGAGTAGACTCTGATCATAATTCCAGACCTGACACTTGATACAGGTGCCGAGCAGATCTCACCCTTGGCTGGGAGTCGAGGGTCCAGTAGAGGTCCGTGGAGCGGGATAGGCCGAGAACCCAGTCCCAGAGAGCGTAGACAGTGAAGGCAGATCCGGTAGTGGTCCGCAGGATGGAGTACGCCGAGATTCTGGTCAAGGGTGGAGCAAAGTAGAGAGTCCGAAGATTGAGGTACTCATGAGGCTGGTAGCTGCTGTCAAGGTTATAGCTTCCGCAGAAGTAAGCGAGCGAGGACGGCAGAATGCTGTTGCTGTGGTCCGTGAGGTGCAGGTAGCCCAAGAAGACAGGAGCGGCAAGGCCCTCGAGAAGCAAGTATCTAGGTATCCTTTTAGCGGGGTACTTGGAGAGAAAGAGCAGACAAGACCCCTGAGGAGCGGGTGTCCCGAGTTGGAAGTGATTGAGGCAATCCCAGAGGGTGGATAGGAGTAGCAGGGCTCCCGAGGAGCGGTTGCCCAGAGCTCCCTGGAATCAGCGTGAACCCCGGAGAGTGACAGAAGGTGTTCCAAGCGGGCAGCTTAGAAGCGGTCAGAATTTGCTAGACCGGAATCCTTGCTAACTCGTAGCAGCAGAACGGAGGACGGAGGTTAAGTACCAGGAGGTAGTGACATCATGCGGTGGAGACACCCCCACGCGCCCTAGGCAGCCACGAGAGAAATATGGCGAACGCAATCGCCCATGCCGGTCCAGGGACGCCGGAGAGGTTGGCAAACTGAAGCGGAGGCAGCCATCTTCCCCATAGGAGAGGAGAGAGGAAGAAAAGAGGTCAGACAGAGAGGGCACAGCTGTCTGCGACCGACGGGTGCAACAATCCCCTTATTGCATAAGGGGATTAATTAGCGCCTACACAACCCGCATCCAACTGTGGGTTATACAGTGCGCTCAGTTGAGCACACTGTATTGCATCGGCCCCACTGTCAGTTCTCTGCAGGTTATCTTGCAGGTTTTATCTCAGTAAATGGCTGTCATAGTAGATGGATATTTTCCCTGCATGGAGCTTAAAAGCAGCTTGTCAATATTAAGTCACTTAAAGCCATTGTGCTGCTCAATCCAGAGACATATACAAGCAGTGGGGACAGGTATGATTGTCACACTTCAGATGTCAGATCAAAGACATTCACAAGCAGGTCTTATATTGTATCAATAGCGCAATACAGTATTTTTGGATAATACTTAAACTCAATCCAATCAAAGTTATCACAGCCTGTCAAACTACAGTTTACCCCGAGAAACAAATCTGTCATATCAAAACACTAACTGCCAGGACTCAAACATTTACCACCATACCAAGGAAAGAGCAACATTGCAAATATTACAACAGGCCCTAGAAAACCATACACCTCCTGTTGAAAACAAAACAAGCCAGACTGCTATAGATCCCTACTCAGAAACTACTCACTAGCAGAATCCTTCTCCTTGGTTGTTCTGGAAAACCGACCAACAATAAAATCAAGAAACATAAAACATCCATCATAATAGTAAAACTATACTAATAAAACGAATAAATATTTCAAGACAGCTGATGAATAGAACATTCAATAATTTAAACCTCATAAAAATGTTTATAAAATTTCCCAAAACACCAATATAATATTTCAAAAGAGCAGACTCATCAAGCAACATCCGATAATAAAACATAAGAATTTAAAAAATCTCCTGCTCTCCATACATGGGATTTTTTTAATCCCAGTCACTGTGAGTTTGTCATGAATTCTGGAAAGGGAGGACACACACACTTCATCCTCTCTCACACATGCACGCTCACACTCTACTCCTGGGGGAATTCTGCACTACTGCGGAACGCAGAATTCCTCTCTCACTTCGCAGATTTCTTCACTCATTGCAGTTCCCGCAGATTTCATTGCCGCCGTGCAGATTTCCTCCCTCGCTGCCCTCATGATTTCCTCCCACGCCGGAAATGGATTAAAAAAAACCCAGAAGCATGCCGCGAACGGACAGCGGCCAATCCGCGATAGCGACGTCAGGTGGCGCACCGAGAGTGGAGGCATCGCATCACAGAATGGCACCGGCGGCTTGAGAAGCAAGCAGCGAGGAGAAGAGGGAGAGAAGGGAGGGGAACAGAGGGGAGGGGGAAGGGAGAAAGAGAGAAGGGGAAGAGAGAAAGAAGGCGGAAAAAGAGAGGAGGAGAAGAGGGAGAGGGAGAGGGTAAGGGAAAAAGAGAAGGGGAAAGAGAGAAAGAAGGCGGAAAAAGAGAGAAGGAGAAGAGGGAGAAAGAGAAGGGAGGGGAACAGAGGGAAGGGGAAAGAGTAAGAAGGGGAAAAGAGAAAGAAGGGGAAAAGAGGGAGGGAGGGACAGAGAAGGGAAGGGAAGTCAGGTGGTGCACGGAGAGTGGGGGCATCGCAGCACGGCACCGGCGGCTCGAGGTAAGCAAACAAGGAGGAGAAGAGGGAGAGAGAGAAGGGAGAGGAACAGAGGGGAAGGGGGACAGAGAAAGAGAGAAGGGAGAAATAAGGGGGAGGGGGAAAGAGAGGGTCTAAAGAAGAGGCACTGACCCTGAGAATGTATGTTTCAGCCCTTGTGTTTGTTGTGAGCCAGTGGGTAGGTGTCTACCTGGGAGTCTGTATGTGCGGGCGGGCGAGGAGTGTGTGTGTGTGAGAGAGAGTTGTATGTGGGAAGACAGAACATGTGTGTGACAGATGGCATGTGAGAGAAAGCATATGTCTGATATGTAAGAGAGACAGTGAGCAGGGATACTCAGGTGGAGAGGTTAGCAACAACTGCAGCAGTCCCTGCCAGCTTGGCTCATCTGCCAGCAGCAGCAATTAACACTGCTGGCAGATGAGCCAAGTTGCCAGGGACACTCATTGCACTGAAATGCAGAATAATTTGTAAAACATATTGTGTTATTTTGAAAAATAAATGTGCAGAATTTTGCAGAATTTAGAAAATGTGTGCACAGAATTTTCAATTTTTTTGTTGCAGAATTTTCAATTTTTTTGTGCAGAATTCCCCCAGGAGTAACACTCCCTCTCTTTCTGTCTCACACAAATGCTCACACAACTCATGCCCCCTCCCCGGCTCCCATACACATGCTCCCAAGCTCCGCTCCCACCCAGCAGTCTCATTCCCCAGCCCTCTCTCTCCACCTAGAACCCCAGTAACCTGCAGTCTTACTCCCTAGCCCCCTCTCCTCACCCAGACCCCCCAAGTTCTCCAGCAATTTTACTCCCCAGCCCTCTCCCCCCCTCCCATTGACCCACCGAAACGTTATGCTCCCCAGTCCCTAACCAGAACCACCAAGCCCAGCAGTCTTATTCCACAGCCTCTCCCCTCCCCACCCAAGACTCCCCAGTCCCCTCTCTCTCTACCCACAGCCCCCAGTTCCAAGCAGACTTGCTTCCCAGTCTCCTCCCCACCTACACCCATTCAGCCCCGGCAGTCATGCTCCCTGTATCCTCTCCTCACCCAGCCCCCAGCTGTCTTGTTTCGCAGCCCCTCCCCAGCAGTCTTGTTCTCCAGTCCTCTCTCCCTCCAGTCCCCAATAGTCTTTCTTCCTAGCCCCTCCCATTCTCCAATCATTTTGTTCTCCAGCCTCCTCTCTCACTGTCACTCACAGCTCACTGAACTTTTTCTCAGCTCAGCTCAAACATCGGCACTGATATCCTAGAACAAATAACCACATAGCATTCAGTTATCCTAGTACCACCTACCACTGGATCCACACTGGCGTAGAAGCTACCGGTAGCTCCGAGTTTGAAGCGATGCCATCCCATACTCTCGGCCGGCCTGTTTGTCACGTGGGGTAAAGGTGAAGCAAAGTCCCGCCTTCTAGCTCATGCTGTGCTGCTGCTTCAGCCAGTGCCTGAGCTGCCACTTGTCGGCATCCACTGCCCGTGATTGGTCCCACCCATGAAGCCCCCTACCTGCTCTGCTTGAACCTTCATTTTATTGGCTGCTTTTGAGGTGCAGCCGACAGGCAGTCACAGGCTGTTGTTTCTATTGGCTGTACAGAAGTGCAGCAGAAAAAACAATTCTCCTCCAAAATAGATCCAGGGCTAGGGATTCATTTGAAGGCCCTGATCGCTCGACACTAAGGTGCGGTTGGAGATTAACTCGCTGTGGGCGCACAATTGGGACGCGTAAGGCGATCCTGCGATACAGTCTCCAGTTTCACGCGTCCTTAGCGCTTCTTGAAACCGACCCGTAACCTTTCCTGCACGCAGCATGTAAATGATATGTAAATGAACGAATTAGCTATTCCCTCCAATACTGTGACGCGCGCTCTGACTATCGCTTTTTTTCCCTGCCGATTTGCCGCACGTTTAACCTGTTAGTTTACCGCCTACCCCTACCCCTGCGTTAGAGGCAGGAGTAAGGGTAAGCGGCAAACTTTCCCCCAGCCCCCGCTCACCTGCCCTGGCCGCATCCATGGGTGCCGGTCTCCGGGGTAGCCCCAGTCCTCTCCCTCCTCCCGAAGCAAAAAAAAAGCGAAAAAAAAAATCCAATGCGGCCCCACTTCGGCAGCTCCCCTTCGGCAGCCCCCCTTCGGTGGAGACGGCAGTGTAAAGCGAGACGGACCTTCGGCGGAGACGGCACTGTAAAGCGAGACAGACCGCGGCGCAAGGAGAGGAGGAGAGAGAAGACGCAACTTACTCCAGCCAGCCCTACTCCGGACAGCGGCTCCTCTGCTTCCCAGCTGCCGGCGAAGATAGACGCCCGAATGGCTAGGCCCCTCGTGCAATTTGACCTCAACGTCACGCCTTGAGGTCAAATTGCCCGAGGGGCCTACCCGTTCGGGCGTCTATCTTCGCCGGCAGCTGGGAGGCAGAGGAGCCGCTGTCCGGAGGAGGGTTGGCTGGAGTAAGTTGCGTCTTCTCTCTCCTCCTCTCCTTGCGCCGCGGTCCGTCTCGCTTTACAGTGCCGTCTCCGCCAAAGGTCCGTCTCGCTTTACACTGCCGTCTCCGCCGTAGGGGGGCTGCCGAAGTGGGGGCTGGCTGGAGTAAGTTGCGTCTTCTCTCCTTGTGCGGCAGCCCAGCCCCCCCCCTCCGGACATCGGCGACGACCGCGGCTCCTGCCTCCAGCTGTCAGACAGACGCATCGCACGTGGGAAAGCGGCCCCTATGCGTGCAATTGGCTGCTCAAGACGTGACGTCACATGCCGTGACGCCAAACGTCGTGACGTCACGTCTTGAGCAGCCAATTGCACGCATAGGGGCCGCTTTACCACGTGCGATGCCTGACAGCTGGAGGCTGGAGCCGCGGTCGTCGCTGATGTCCAGAGGGGGGGGGGCTGCAAAAGTAAGTCGCTTCATCGCTTTAAACTGCCCCCCCCCCCTCCTCCCGGAGCAAGGCTGCTTTTCGCGCCCTGCTTCGGGAGGAGAGGAGAAGGGACTAGCAGGCCCGAGCCTAGGATTGCCCGTCTCTCCCCTCGCTCTCTTGCTACTTTTTCGGTTTTGTTTTTTTTGCTTCGGGAGGAGGGGACAGGACTGGGGCTGCACCGGAGACCGGACGCGGCCAGGGCAGGTGAGCGGGGGCTGGGGGAAAGTTTGCCGAGCATCGGAGAACATAACTGTCCACTTCCTGGTACCTGTCATTTCAAATGTCATTTGAAATGACAGATACCAGCGTGGCCATGAAGCGTTAGGCCCGCGCACCCAGGATACTGTATAGGCGCTCTATACAGTAAAATGGGTTGCGCGGGCCTAACCTTCGCCTAACGCTTCGCAGACGCGGCATGCATTTGCATGCAATTTGAAGAGAGTATCGAGCGGTAGGTGAAGAGAACTGTGCGTGCGGGGAACAAGGGTGCGCCTGGCACTGCCGCACTCTTTCTAACGCGGCATAACTGTATCGACCTGTAAGTTAGGCGGATAGTTGTATCCGGCCAACTTTCTATGACCAAACTGACCAGCCAGATTTCATCGTTTGCAAGTCACATTTCTAAGTATTTTATAAAATGAGATGTCACGTACATAACAAGATGCCAAAGCAAAAGAACAACTAATTTGAACAATGCTTCTAGAACAGAATCTAGTCTCAACAATGGGTATCCTGGTGGTGACTCTAAACTCTTGTGAATTTTTGGCCATAAATAAAAACTTGAGAGCTGTGGATATTTTTCAATCAAAAATATATACTTTTTTTAGTTTATTCAATGTGATAATTGTCTGAATTTTTTTACTTTATTTCTTCTTACCTTCGCTGGTTCATCGGGAAGTGTACTGCCAGCAATCTGCACGTGCTGTTTGATAGCGCCACCACGCATGCTTGTTTCCCTTCCACTATTAGATCAGTGTTAATGTTCAGTGTTTTTAGTTTTGCCAGGAAACAGTTTCACCGTGATGGCATGGCTCCTCGGTCTTTGTTTCTTGCTGATTGGTTGATGTACTGGCGATTGAATCCTGTATTTAAGGTAAATGCTACAGCATATTTCTTTCAGACCAATATAGTATGGTGCGCTCGGCCGAGTGCACCATTAGTCCCTGTTTGGCCACACGTTTTCGATGCACTATTTTACCCCTTATACAGTAAGGGGTAATAGCGCGTGGAAAACGGGCGGCCAACCCCCACGAAACTAATAGCGCCCGCAACATGCAAATGCATGTTGATGAGCCTATTAGTTAGTCCCGCGCGATACAGAAAGTAAAATGTGCAGCCAAGCCGCACATTTTACTCTCTGAAATTAACGCCTACCCAAAGGCAGTAGTTAATTTCGCCCGGAACTGCTTTTCAGTACCCCCTCTGACTTAATATCACAGCGATATTAAGACAGAGGCCCCAAAAATAAAAAAAAATTAAAAATCTGCCCACGGCCTTCGGGTTGGAAAACAGACGCTCAATTTTGCCGGCGTCCATTTTCCGAACCCGTGGCTGTCAGCTGGTTCGACAACCGACGCTAGTAAAATTAAGCGTCAGCTGTCAAACCCGCTGACAGCCGCTGCTTCTGCCAATAAGGAGGCGCCTCCTTATTAGCGCGGGCCCTCATTTGTATAGTGAATCGCACGCCCAGGAGAGAGGCCTGGGTGCACTTTGGGAGAGCGGGCGCTCGCCTCGGTGCGCCGGCTTTCCCGCGTGGTTTACTGAATCGACCTGTTTGTTTGCTATGACGGGTGTGGATTGATGTTGGTCTGTTCATGTGGTAATGTTTCCTTGCGGGGGCTTCCAAGTCTCTTTTATGTACTTTACACATTATCAGGACATTAACAAAATAATAAATAATGACTATAACAATAACAGGACATTAATGGGAAACTAGAACATATATACATATAAACACACACAGGACAACAAAGAAAAACTACCAAAAGCCAGACAAAAAATGAGGAAAAAGAAAAAATAACAAAAAACAAAATAAAAAAGAGGGAAAAACAAACATATACCAATCACTACTGAGAAAAAGTCTCAAAAAACTAAAAATTGTCAAAACGTTCAATGGAAGCTTTAGAATACAGTCCAAGCCAAACACAATGGTAGTCACCAGTGAACCACTACGTCATTCTTCACAGAGACCCCAACATGTTTTGCCAAATTAGACTTCTTAGTTGTCCCTAATTCAGAAACTAGATTTAAAGAACGTCAACATCCCCCACCAGCATCTTCACTAAAAACAAGAACAATTATTGTTCTATTAATGTAATTCATTATTACTTTAAGTTTTTACTTTTTTGTTCTATAAATGATTTATACTTAAATCGCTTTAGATTTACATTTATAAGTTATGAAGGGTATTTCTCTATGTTCTATATTGATGTTCTAATGGATTTATAATAAATTGTATAAATAAAAATAAAATTGCTGGGGTATAGTTTGATTATTGGTAATATTTTGGCCCTTCCTACACTGGTTTTAGAAACCCTTCTGTTCATTTTATTGATGAAATAGGGATTATAAATTTTACCAGTATAGATGTCATTTGTGAACTCATTTGTCATAAAATTTCAATATATAGTTACACAATAATTTCAGTCTGGATATCTTACTGTTACGCCCATCTGTCGCAGACAGCTGTGACCTCTCATGCTCACCTCTTTTCTCCCTGTTCCTTCAATTCTAGGACGAGTGGCGGCATCCGCCAGCCAACGCCGACCTCCCCGGCATCCCCGGGACATCGTGAGCACTGCCAACCATCATCTTGGATCTGGTATAACTTAGGCGCGCGCGCGCAAGGGCCTCCTAAGCACACATTATGGCGGGAACCTCGGGGGTGTCCCCTCTCAATGACATCAGCACACCTTCATACTTAAGCCAGCCAGCCGTGTGCTATGACGAGTTAGCAAGGAGTTTCCTCATTGCTGAATCCGCTCCTTACATGGACTTCCTATTCCTTCTCCTTGGGTCTACGGCGCTCTGAGTACCCGCTCCTTGGGGGCTCTTCTGCATTCCTGGCTATCCGCTCCTCGGAGGGCCTTCCTGCTTGTTACTCTGCTGACCCACTGCCTCGGAGCTTCTCTGGGACTTCCATTAGTGAGTACTACTCTGACTTCAACTTTGCTGCTTGCTGGTATCCTTGGCAGTGTACCCCGTGCCACGGGTCACTACCGCTCTTCTACAGCAAGCCTTCCTGAACATCTTGAGCTGCATGACTCTATCGCTGCATATCCATGTCCCTCGGCTGACTACGCCTCAGTCATCACATAAGCACAGACTCCTCGGCATACCCCGTGCTGTGGGCCACTACCGGATCTGTAACCTGAGGTAGTTCTACTGTCTGAGGAAACTTCCGGGCATACCCCGCCCCGCGGGCCATTACCAAAACAATATCTTCAGCGGCACTACTTGGGTCATCCCACTGCGGAACTGTGTTTACTCTCTCCTCCCGTTCTGCGGGCTCTGCCTCCTTTTCTCCATAATAAAGTCTCTCTCCAGGTGTAGCCTGTACTGTCGAGATCAAACCTACCGACTGTGAGGCCCACAAGGCTCCTCCCTGTGGGCGGAGACATCTCTCATCTCGGCCCATGGTTCACATCCATACATAATCATAACACTTACTAAAATGTGGTTAGAGATTTGTTGTGAGCTGGAATTGCAATTTATGAATAATGGCATACTAATTTGACTTCACAGGTTTATACAGAATTGTCATTCAGTATGATGCCAGTCAGAAGCATCCTCTTAGATTCATCAAATAAATATTCATGTCTATGACTGTCAGTCAAGGACAGATATCAGAGATCCTCTGATCGTGCTCTAGCAAAATATGTTACAGGTTAGGATCAAAAGAATCAGTGTATGTGTTATGGTTCTGCATGTGAACCTCTGGCTGAGTTGAAGTTGACTCCGCCCACCGGAAGGAGCCCTGTGGATGTCACTGTCAGCAGGCTTGCTCTCGATACTCAGGAGACAATGGAGCAAGCTTTATTAATAGAAAGAAGAGAAAGACACAGCCTTGTGTATTGGGGAGATTCCCCAAGGACTCTGTTGAGGATGAAGGCCTGGCGGGGACCTCAGAGCGGCACACCAAGAGTTTTTACAGGCGATGGTACTTCCGGTTGCAGATCCGGTAGTGGCCCCAGCACGGGGTATGCCGAGGATCTGAGCTGGCAGAGAGCGGAGGCAAGGTAGCCCATGGTAGCTGTAGGGCAGCGGCAAGTCCTGGTGCACAGGAAAATGAAGAGTAGCTGAAGCAGGCAGTATTGGCCTGAGGAACGGGGTACACCGTCAGACGGTTCAGCAAGCATAGGAGAGTGAGTAGTACTCACGGAGGAAGACCTGATAGTTCCAAGCAGTGGGTAGGTGGAAGTGCAGCAAGGCCCTCTGAGGAGCGGATAGCCCAAATGCAAGTGAGCCCCCAAGGAGCGGGTACCCAGCGTAGCAGACCCACGAAGAAACAGGAGCAGGTACCCAGCGTAGCAGACCCATGAGGAAACAGGAACAGGAATCCCAGTAGAGTGGAATTAGGCAAGTAAGGAACTCCTTGCTAACTCGTCTCAGTCAAGGGACGATCGGTTTAAGTACTGGTGGAGATTGATATTATCGAGAGGGACACCCCCAAGGTTCCTGCCATGACGTGTACTTAGGAGGCCCTTGTGCATGCGCGCGCCTAAGTGATCCCAGGTTGAAGATGGCGGTCGGCAGCGTCCATGCTGCTCTGAAGACGCCGGGGAGGCTGGCATGGGCTGGCGAACGCTGCGCCTTGTCCCAGGATAGATGAGATAGGCAGAAAAGAGGTGAGCATCAGTATGCCCCCCCCCGGGGGGGGTTCGGCTTTCTGGGGTGAGCCAAAAATAAATTGCTTGATGAGATCCTTGTCAAGGATGTTACTTGCCGGCTCCCATCTGTTCTCCTCCGGTCCCTATCCTTGCTATGAAATGAGATATTCCCAGTGTCTCCCGTGCTTTCGTACATCAAGGATATCATCTACCTGGTAAGTGATGTCGTCCTCTGCAGAGAGAGGCTGTGGATCAGATGTCTTCTTAGAGAATTCTGATAATACGAGCGGCTTCAACAGGGATATGGGGAAGGCATTCTGGATCCGAAGTGATGATGGTAACTTCAGACTGTACGTCATGGGTCCTAGACAGCGGAGCACAGCGAAAGGCCCAATGAAACATGGCGCGAATCGTGCGGATGGTAGCTTGAGACATATGAAGCGGGTGCTAAGCCATTCTTTGTCTCCGGGTTGTAATTGCAGAGTGGCCCGATGATGAACATCGTAGAATTTTTTGGCCTGCCATCCTGCTTTCTGTAGAAGTCCTGTTGTATGTTCCCATACCCGGTGTAGTTCTTGCGCCAAAGTCTGGGCTGCTGGAGATGAGACTGACAGAGGTACTGGTAGTGGAGACAAAGTTTGGCAGCCATACACGAGCTGAAATGGTGATGATCCGGTAGCAGCAGAGGGATGTGAATTTAGTCCAAATTCAGCCAGTGGCGTAGCTAGACAATTTGGCGCCCGGGGCAAGAGACTTCTTCGGCGCCCCCTCCCTCCATCAATGATTTGCATTGAAATCGGTGCTATTTTTCTCCAGAGCCAGGCGTTTTGGCGCCCCCTTAGACCCGGCACATATGCTCAGTGTGCATGGAGTTTATACAGTGTCTAATTAGCATACATGGCTGTTATTACATCCCGTACTTCCACAAGTGTTTGCAGGATGCGCACAAAAAAAATCCACGCAGAAAAATCAGCAGTTTTATTACATTGGCCTGTCAGATAGCAGCATCACCCCGCCCCCATTAGACCTTCTGAAAGATAAGAGAAACACAATAGTGGCGCATGTGATCACCGTGGAAGTCTCCAAGATCCCAGTCCAGCTCAGTTCTCAGATATACTGATTTCCCCGCTGCCGGCGGCTAACACACAACATTCAGTGTCTGACCTGCACTCAGTACGCGGTGCTGCAGGGGCCCTCCACGGCCACACGCCTTCTTCCTGTACCACCCCCCTTTCCTTTTGGCCGCTACAAAGAGGAGTTCAGTTCTGCAACAATGCTGCTGGACTCCTCTCGTTTGACTAACAGGGAAAGCTCCCAAAAGAAAGGCGGCGCCACCACCGCCTCAGTCAAAACAGAAACCAAGCTCGAATGAGCTTCCGCCCGCTGCGGTCTACTCCAAGCAAGTCCACTTGCCATCTCCCGGGAAACACCTCTGACTGCCGGCCAGCTCCACCAATCAGAGGGCAGCAGCAGCGAAGACAGATGAGAGACTGCCGCCAATAGGGGACACGCGCGAGCGAGGTTGGGGAGGCTTCGCGGCCAGTTTTTCTTGGCTACAGAATGCGCGTGCCGGTGACGGGAACGATTGGGGTTCCTTCCAGTTGTGCGCGACGAGCTATGGTAAACTGCTGCCATGAGGCGGTGCGCATGGGAATGGAAAAAGTTAGTCGGAGAGCATAACAGGAGCTTTGTGATTCCTAGAGCGTATCCCTCACGCGTTTTGGCGCCCCCTTAGACCCGGTGCCCGGGGCGGCCGCCCACCCCTCGCTACGCCACTGAATTCAGCCCAGGGAAGTAGCTCAAACCAAGCGTTCTGTCTGGAATTGACATACGATCGCAGGAACTGCTTTATAGTTCGGTTCATTCTTTCGGTTTGCCCATTAGCTTGTGGATGGTAGGCCGACGTCATATCCAGTGAGATAGCAAATTTTTTGCAAAGACTCTTCCTGAACTTAGCTGTGAATTGAACCCCTCTGTCTGAGACGATATGTTTCGCATGCAGTGCAGACGAAATATGTGTCGAATGAAAGGTTTCGCCAATTCTGGGGCCGTAGGTAATCCGGGTAGTGCCACAAAATGTGCCATTTTGGAAAAACGGTCAATGGTGACCCAAATGGTGTTATTTCCGCTAGATATTGGTAAATCGACCACAACGTCTGTAGCTATGTGTGTCCATGGTTCGCTTGGTGGAGGCAGCGGTTGCAGGAGTCCCTAGGGACAACCAACTGGAGGTTTTTGTCTAGCACAGGTTGAGCATGACTCTACGTAGGCCTTTACATCCTCCTTCACTGACGGCCACCAATAGTATCTGTTAATGGTAGCCAAGGTTCGGGATTGGCCGGGATGGCCTGCATGCAAAGAGTCATAAGCCCACTTAAGAATTGTCCTCCTAAGGTTTCGGGGGACTACTGTCTTCGCGGTAGGAACCACATGGGTAGTGGAGAGCATCACTCTAGCAGGGTCGATTATGTGACGTGGTTCATCTGGAGTGTCCTCAGTGGGAAAGGAGCGTGAGAGTGCATCCACGCAGATATTCTTGTCAGCAGGACGATATTTTAGTGGGAAATCAAAACGACTAAAAAATAGGGACCAATGGGCCTGCCTGTGATTCAGGCGTTGTGCATGACATAAGTATTCTAAATTTTTGTGGTCCATGCAGATGGTTATCTGATGTTGCGCCCCCTCGAGCCAAGGGCGCCACTCCTCGAAGGCTAACTTGATGGCGAGTAGCTCCTTGTCCCCTATACCATAATTCCTCTCGGCTGGAGAGAAATGCCGAGAGAAGAAGGAGCAAGGGTGAAGCGTTTGGGTGTCATTACGCTGACTCAGGACTGCACCCACTCTGATGTCAGAGGCGTCTACCTCAATAATGAAAGGTCTTCGAGGGTCTGGATGGCGAAGACACGGCTTCTGGAGGAATGCTTTTTTTAAACTCTGGAAGGCGTCTACAGCTTCAGGAGACCATGATGTCGGATTAGCTCCCTTCCTTGTCATGGCTGTCAGTGGTGCAGTCAAGGTGAAGTAATGATGGATAAATGAGCGATAATAGTTTGTGAAACCTAAGAAATGCCGTAAGGGTGGTATTCTCTGAAATGCTTCCTGTTCCACGTGCAGGTCCCCAGAGGCAGGCAGAGCTCCAGAGTTTCAATGCGTGGATGAGACAATGGTGCAGGGAAGAGGGATTCAGCTTTATTTATTTTATTTATTTATTTAAAATCTTTTCTATACCGTCGTTCAGTATATTACCGTCACAACGGTTTACATAGAGGCACATATAGTAAATTGTACATGCATCTGTTCCTGTTATTAGTAATGGGGTGCCTGATAAGCTCGGTTACAAAATTTCATAATAATGGCTATGTGTTCAGTGTTGTCTAGACTGACCTGTGACTACAATAGACTGTTAGATTATACATTCAATTAAGGGAGTAGTAAACAAACCAAGACGTACATACATATTAAAAGTGCTAGTGCTGTGTACAGATTTTGTGTGTACAGCTTTCAGCGTTTTTCTCTTTCACGCTCTCTTTGTGAAAAAGCTTCTCTAAAGAGCCATGTCTTTAAGCTCTTCTTCAAAGTTTTGAAATCTCTCTGAAGTCTTACCTCTATGGGCATGGTGTTCCATAGTATCGGTCCGGCCAATGATAGTGCTCTTTCTCTGACTTGTGTTAGTTTTGCAGTTTTGATTGAGGGGATGGTTAGGAGGGCTTTGTTGGCAGATCTCAGGTTTCTGTGTGGGACATGGACGCGGAGTGCTGTGTTTAGCCATTCAGCTTTCTCGTCATGGTTTAGTTTATCTATAGTGCAAAGGGTTTTATATTTTACTCTGAGGCGGAACCAAGATGGCGGCATAGTGGGGCAGTGGAACGCCAGCTCTCTCTACGCTTTCAAAAAACAGATAATTTTTTCGCCGATATGCCTTCGAAGAGAAAGGGGAAAGTAAGGGTTTTCCCTCCAGAACCCTTACCTGGCCCCAGTCAGCTGGATATTGTACGGTTCCTGTCTCAGGTGGTGATTCCAGAGGGAGTTGAGGAGACCTTAGCGAGCGCTGCGTCAGGAGAGTAGCCTGCGTCGCTGGCGGAGACATCCCTCAGTCCGGACCAGAGAGCACCCCCGGTGCAACGAGACCACACCATGGAAACCACTCTGTCGCAGGCCGGTGACGTCGAAGCGCCAGAGTTGGAGGGGGAGATCCCTGAGGGAGTGGACGGCTCTGAATCGGGTCAAGTTTTGATCGACTCAGAGGGGAATGGAAGACGGCCGGAGACATCGAGGGAAACTTTGCTAGAGGAGGAGGTTTCCCCAGAGGCCGGAGAGAACATCTACCAACCTGAAACTCCTGGTGAGTCTACTTCAGGGTCAACAAGGCCAGGGGTAGTAACCCTTCAAGCTATTTGGGATCTTGTGGCAGCCCAGGGGCAATCTTTAACTCGGTTGGAAAAAAAAGTGGACTCCCTAAACTATAATCTTCAGGAAAAGATAGTTGGTATACAAGCACAGGAGACCGTTATGATGAATAAAATAACTGAGATTGAGAAAAAGGTGCAATCTAGTGCTTCGCTAAATTCAGCAATAATTAAAGAACAACTTTTATCGTCACGGCGTCTGGAGTTGCTGGAAAATGGACTGAGGAAAATGAATATAAGAATTTTAAACTTTCCTCAAATTATAGGAGAAATGCCATATATAACTTTTAAAAGATTCTTGACAACTTCCCTGGGATTTTCTGAACATAATGGGGTAGATTTTCAGACGAGCGCGAACAGCCTACTTTTGTTTGCGCTCCAGGCGCAAACAAAAGTACGCTGGATTTTAGTAGATACGCGCGTAGTCGCGCGTATCGGCTAAAATCCTGGATCGGCGCGCACAAGGCTATTGATTTCGTATAGCCTGCGCGCGCCGAGCCGCGCTGCCTACCCCCGTTCCCTCCTAGGCCGCTCCGAAATCGGAGCGGCCTAGAAGGGAACTTTCCTTTGCCCTCCCCTCACCTTCCCCTCCCTTCCCCTACCTAACCCACCCGCCCGGCCCTGTCTAAACCCCCATCCTACCTTTGTCGGGGGATTTACGCCTCCCGGAGGGAGGCGTAAATCCCCGCACGCCAGCGGGCCTCCTGCGCGCCGGGCCGCGACCTGGGGGCGGGTACGGAGGGCGCGGCCACGCCCCCGGGCCGTAGCCACGCCCCCCATACCCGCCCCCAAAACGCTGCCGACACGCCCCCGCAACGCCGCGCGCTCCGGCCCCGCCCCCCGACACGCCTCCCGACACGCCCACTCCAAAAACCCTGGGACTTACGCGAGTCCCGGGGTTCTGCGCGCGCCGGTGAGCCTATGTAAAATAGGCTCACCGGCGCGCAGGGCCCTGCTCGCGTAAATCCGCCCGGTTTTGGGCGGATTTACGCGAGCAGGGCTCTGAAAATCCGCCCCAATATACCTTCGATTAATAATTGTAGATTTCTTATAAATAGGGCAGCTGTTAAGAATGATAATATAAATATGATTCAAGATCTAACTGGCTTTCTTGAATCCTCTATAGATATCATAGAAAGGAAAATTCTTATGGTTTCTTTTATAACTACTCAAGATGTAATGAATGTTATGAGAAATTATTTTAAGAAATTTCCTGTAAAATTTTGCGATCAAGAAGTGAGATTGTACCCAGATATGGCACCGGTAACTCAGTATCGTAGAAAAGAATTTTTAACTTTGCGACAAAGTGTAACCTCTTTAGGTTATTCATTCTTATTAAGGTACCCGTGCAAGTGCATATTAAAGAAAGGGGAAGAAACTTTCGTATTTTTCCAAACAGATCAACTACGGCAGTTTATTGAGGCCAGAGGGCCAGTAACTTCATCCCCTAATACTTAAGTGGAGAAAGGTCCTTAGTAAATAATAATATCACTGCATTATCTATGTAAAGCCTATTTCCTTAAGTTTTTTCTTTCTTTCTCCTGATAAATTTATTTTTGTCCGCCTTCCCAAAAGATTTCTGCTAGTATGCAATAGTTTGAAAATCCTTGAATAGTGCAAAGGTAAAATGTAAAGTTTGATTATTGTTAAATTGAATTACTGTCAGATGTAAATGGAAGGTTTGAAAGATGTTTATGTTATTTTTCTTTTTGATTATGGAAGGATTATTCAATCTGTAAAAACTGGAAATGACTAAATAAAGAATTAAAATTAAAAAAATATATATTTTACTCTGTATTCAATTGGCAGCCAGTGTAGTTCAGCTAGCGTTTCAGTGATATGATCTCTTTTTCTTTTGCCTGTCAAAATTCTTGCGGCCGAGACTTTTCCGAAAGGTGGGTTCCACCTTAACCAGAATGGAACCAAGCTGCTGGCACTAATTTTCAAAAAGGAGATAGAGCAGCTTTTAAACTAGAATAAGGAGGAAAGCCGGACAGTCACTCAGCAGTGCATGGTTCGGAGAAATGTATCCTTGAAGGATACTAATGAAACAGGAGAGTTAGGGCATCCCAACAGAGAGGTTCCATTAAAAGCAAACATAGTCCATGTGCCTATATGTAAAAAATCACCGAAGCTTAATGATTTCCAAATTATCTCTAACAACTGAAAAGCAGGTTGTTAATACAAACAAAAAACACACTTTGAAATGTCTGTATGCCAATGCCAGAAGTCTAAGAAATAAGATGGGAGAGTTAGAGTGTATAGCAGCAAATGATGAGATTGACATAATTGGTATCACAGAGACTTGGTGGAAGAAGGATGACCAATGGGACAGTGCTATATCCGGGTACAAATTATATCGCAATGATAGGGAGGATCAACTTGGTGGGGGTGTGGCACTTTATGTCCGGGAGGGTATCGAGTCCAACAGGATAAAGATCATACAAGAGACTAAATGCTCAGTAGAATCTATATGGGTAGAAATCCTATGTGTGTTGGGTAAGAGTATAATGATAGGAGTAATCTACCATCCACCTGGACAAAATGGTCAGACAGATGATGAAATGCTTAGAGAAATCAGGGAAGCTAACCAATTTGGCAGTGCAATAATAATGGGAGATTTCAATTACCTGAACAAAAAAAGGGGACCAAAAATATACATATAAAAAAAAGCCTAAATGACAGTGTCAGCAAGCCTGTCATTGTAGTTTATAGCAAAGAAAACCCAACCGGTCTTTTCAATCATTCACCATCATTGTCAAAAATTTTATTTACTTCAAAAAAAATTATTTTGTATATTTTTATCTTTTCATTAAAATTGTAATAAACCATCAACTCTCGTCCATAAGAGGAATATAGCCAACAGTCTCTTTGTCAAAATAATAAACACAGCCCTCCACGGCCGGTGTTTCGCGGTAACTGCTTCCTCAGGGGCATATGAAGATGTTATCACAAGAGGCTTTGCCTGCAAATATTAGAAACAATGCACTTAATAAGATGTTATAAATAAAAAATTAAAAAAAATACTTAACATCGGAGGCTACCGTTTCAAAATGGACCCGAAGTCTCTACTTCATGGAGGACAGGAAACGAGGCTGAAGTAAAACGTCTCATTATATACTCATGGTGCGATGTCACACAATGATGTCACTGAAATGCAAATTATGTGTCAATCATTTGCTGTCAAGATCTTGGAAAAAACCATTTTCTATTAGAAACTGCATCATAGAAACACATGTAAATCAAGATCTGTGTTAAGACCCTTAGGACTGACAGTGCCAAGTCTATAAATCCATCTTTGTTCAGATCGCCAAAGCTGTAGTTCACGATCGCTGCCGCGCCAGTGCTCTGGTATGTGATCAATAGTGCAGAAAGATAGATCCTCAAAACGTTCGCATGAAATACAATGTGCTACCAGAGGTTCATCGACACGCAAATTCTTTATGTTGGATGATGTTCAATCATTTGGGTCTTCATTACCCGCTTAGTCTTTCCGATGTAAACAAATCACAAGGGCAACAAATGAGGTAGATGACCATTGTAGACAAGCACGATGTTATGTATTTCAGGAAATTGTGTAACCTGTTTTTGAACAATTTTATTAGTTACTGTCAATGAAGATGTACACACAGACTGCTGGCTATATTCCTCTTATGGACGAGAGTTGATGGATATTACAATTTTAATGAAAAGATAAAAATATACAAAAAAAATTTTTTTGAAGTAAATTTTTGACAATGATGGTGATTGATTGAAAAGACCGGTTGGGTTTTCTTTGCTATAAACTATGACAGGCTTGCTGACACCGTCATTTAGGCTTTTTCTTATATGTATATTTTTGGTCCCCTTTTTTTGTTCAGCTTACTTATTTGGGTTACAATATTGACTCTCTTTAATATTAATTTTGTAGATTTCAATTACCCCAATACTGACTGGGAAAATGTAACATCAGGACTTGCTAGAGACATAAAGTTCCTGGATGTAATAAATGACTGCTTCATGGAGCAATTGGTTCAGGAACCAACAAGAGAGGGAGCTGTTTTAGATTTAATTCTTAGTGGAACACAGGATTTGGTGAGAGAGGTAACGGTGGTGGGGCCACTTGGCAACAGTGATCATAACATGATCAAATTTAAACTAACTGGAAGGGGGACAATAAGTAAATCTGCAGCTCTAACACTAAATTTTAAAAAGGGAAACGTTGATAAAATGAGGAAAATAGTTAGAAAAAAACTGAAAGGTGCAGCTGCAAAGGTTAAAAGTATTCAACAGGCATGGACATTGTTTAGAAATACAATCCTAGAGGCGCAGTCCATAAGTATTCCACACATTAAGAAAGGTGGAAGGAAGGCAAAACGATTACCGTCATGGTTAAAAGGTGAGGTGAAAGAGGCTATTTTAGCCAAAAAAACATCCTTCAAAAATTGGAAGAAGGATCCATCTGAAGAAAATAGGATAAAACATAAGCATTGTCAAGTTAAGTGTAAAACATTGTTAAGACAGGCGAAGAGAGAATTTGAATTGAAGTTGGCAATAGAGGCAAAAACTCATAATAAAAACTTTTTAAAATATATCTGAAGCAAGAAACCTGTGAGGGAGTCAGTTGGACCATTAGATGACCGAGGGGTTAAAGGGGCTCTTAGGGAAGATAAGGCCATTGCAGAAAGACTAAATGAATTCTTTGCTTGCGTGTTTACTAATGAGGATGTTCGGGAGATAACGGTTAAGGAGATGGTTTTCATGGGTGATGAGTCAGACGAACTGAACAAAATCACTGTGAACCTGGAAGATATAGTAGGCCAGATTGACAAACTAAAGAGTAGCAAATCACCTGGACCGGATGGTATGCATCCTAGGGTACTGAAGGAACTCAAAAATGAAATTTCTGATCTATTAGTTAAAATTTGTAAACTATCATTAAAATCATCCATTGTACCTGAAGACTGGAGGGTGGCCAATGTAACCCCAATATTTAAAAAAGGCTCCAGGGGCGATCCAGGTAACTATAGACCAATGAGCCTGACTTCAGTGTCGGAAAAAATAGTGGAAACTATTCTCAAGATCAAAATCGTAGAGCATATAGAAAGACAAGGTTTAATGGAACACAGTCAACATGGATTTACCCAAGGGAAGTCTTGTCTAACAAATCTGCTTCATTTTTTTGAAAGGGTTAATAAACATGTGGATAAAGATGAACTGGTAGATGTAGTGTATTTTGATTTTCAGAAGGCGTCTGACGAAGTCCCTCATGAGAGGCTTCTAAGAAAACTAAAAAGTCATGGGATAGGAGGTGATGTCCTTTCGTGGATTACAAACTGGTTAAAAGACAGGAAACAGAGAGTAGGATTAAATGGTCAATTTTCTCAGAGGAAAATGGTAAACAGCAGAGTGCCTCAGGGATCTGTACTTGGACCGGTGCTTTTCAATATATATATATAAAAATCTGCAAAGGAATATGATGAGTGAGGTTACCAAATTTGTGGATGATACAAAATTATTCAGAGTAGTTAAATCACAAGCGGATTGTGATACATTACAGGAGGACCTTGCAAGACTGGAAGATTGAGCATCGAAATGGCAGATGAAATTTAATGTGGACAAGTGCAAGGTGCTGCATATAGAGAAAAATAACCCTTGCAGTAGTTACACGATGTTAGGTTCCATTTTAGGAGCTACCACCAAGGAAAAAGATCTAGGCATCATAGTGGATAATACTTTAAAATCGTTGGCTCAGTGTGCTGCAGCAGTCAAAAAAGCAAACAGAATGTTAGGAATTATTAGGAAGGGAATAGTTAATAAAACAGAAAATGTCATAATGCCTCTATATCGCTCCATGGTGAGAACACACCTGGAATACGGTGTACAATTCTGGTCGCCGCATCTCAAAAAAGATATAGTTGCGATGGAGAAGGTACAGAGGAGGGCAACCAAAATGATAAAGGGGATGGAACAGCTCCCCTATGAGGAAAGGCTGAAGAGGTTAGGGCTGTTCAGCTTCGAGAAGAGACAGCTGAGGGGGGACATGATAGAAGTCTTTAAGATCATGACAGGTCTTGAACGAGTAGATGTGAATCGGTTATTTACACTTTCGAATCATGGAAGGACTAGGGGGCATTCCATGAAGTTAGCAAGTAGCACATTTAAGACTAATCGGAGAAAATTCTTTTTCACTCAACACACAATAAAGCTCTGGAATTTGTTGCCAGAGGATGTGGTTAGTGCAGTTAGTGTAGCTGGGTTCAAAAAAGGTTTGGATAAGTTCTTGGAGGAGAAGTCCATTAACGGCTGTTAATTAAATTTACTTAGGGAATAGCCACTGCTATTAATTGCATCAGTGGCATGGGATCTTCTTAGTGTTTGGGTAATTGCCAGGTTCTTGTGGCCTGGTTTGGCCTCTGTTGGAAACAGGATGCTGGGCTTGATGGACCCTTGGTCTGACCCAGCATTGCAATTTCTTATGTTCTTAGACCGGTAGGTAGGAGCCAGTCCTGGACGCTTTTGGTTTTCTGAGGGTCCATATGAAACTCCTGACTGGATACTACTGTGTTTCTCCAAAAATAAGACAGGTCTTATCTTCTTTTTTAGCTCCGAAAAAACAGCGAGGGCTTATTTTCAGGGGATGTCTTATTTTTTTCCATGATTGGTGAATTAGGACAAGGCTAAGCCCACCTCCTCTTTCATTCACCAATCAGATTCAATTTCCGGCCAAACCTTTTGGTTCGGCCTTCATTATCGGCCTGCCACGGGAAGTTTCATTTTCCCACGATTTGGGCCGATTTTATTTCGTCTGCCCCCCACTGAAATGAAGCCCGAAACCTGGGGGGGGCAGATGGGGGGGTTGTAAAAAAAAACCCTCCTGACCCCCCCAAGACTTACCAAAAGTCCCTGGGGGGGGGCCCCGAAACCCAGGGGGGTTTTAAAAGACCCCCAAATGCATCCCAACCCTTAAAATATAATTCCTTGCAAACCCCCCCCCCCAAAACTTGCCGAAATTCCCTGGTGGTCCAGCGGGGGTCCTGGAAGCAATCTCCCACTCTCGGGCCGTCAGCTGCCAGTAATCCAAATGGCGCCGATTGCCCTTTGCTCTTATCGTGTGACAGGCTATCCGTGCCACTGGCCGGCCTCTGTCACATGGTAGGAACCTTGGGGGCGGTCGGGCAAGTCTTGGGGTGCAACCGCGCGTCCACCTTTAACTAGGGCTTATTTTTGGAATAGGGCTTATATTTCAAGCCCTACTCCAAAAATCCTGAAAACCATGTAGGGCTTATTTTCAGGGTGGGGCTTATTATCGGGGAAATACGGTATGTAACCCAAGAAAGGGACAGACTCTTGGTGGAACGAGCACGTCTCCAATTTGGCATAGAGTTAATTCTCGCGCAGCCTCTGTAGAACCTCTATGACGTCTTGTTGGTAGATTTGGGTGTTTTGGGAGAAGACCAGTATATCGTCCAGATATACTACAACACTCCGATATAGTAGGTCTCGCATATTTTGGAAAATGACAGGCACGTTGCATAGGCCAAATGGCATGACCAAATATTCAAAATGGCCGTCGCAGGTATTGAATGCCGTCTTCCATTCGTCTCCTTGATGTATGCGTATCAAGTTGTACGCACTCCTGAGATCCAGTTTTGTGAAGAGCTTGGCTCCCTGGAGCCTGTCAAAAAGTTCAGAGATGAGTGGAAGGGGGTAGCGATCCTTTATGGTTATTTCATTAAGTCCACGGTAGTCTTTACAGGGGCGAAGGGATTCATCCTTTTTGCCCACAAAAAAGAATCCGGCTCCTGCCGGTGACTTGGATGGACAAATAAACCGCTTTTCTAGATTCTCTTGGATATAGGCCGACGTGACCTTAATCTCTGCTAAAGAGAGCAGGTACACTCTGACTTTGGGTGGCTCTGAATTTGGTTTCAAATTGATGGCACAGTCGAAAGACTGGTGAGGCGGAAGTATATCGGCTGCCTTATTAGAAAACAAATCTTGGTATGATGAGTATTGTGGTGGTAGGCCAGGAAGAGAAGTGGTCGTTGTCATACAGGGTTTTGGCGTTTCTTCCTTCAGACACTTTCCATGGCAAGTAGGTCCCCATCGTGATAATTCAAGGGTTTCCCAGTCGAAATGGGGTTGGTGTGTCTATAACCATGGTAACCTGCGTACCACAGGATGTATGGCCTTATCCAGCACTAAAAACGAGAGTCTCTGAGTGGAGAGAGCCCATGCATAGGCATATGGATTGTATGGAAAGAAGTACCCTCACCCGGTAGTGGCTCGCCGAGTATAGAGGATAGTAGCAACGGAGTGGGAGTCTGGTTGGTAGGAATTTGTAGGTGCTCTACGAGTCGTCTGAGAATAAAATTTCCGCCAGCACCGGAGACCACTAATGCTAGAGTTTGAAATTCAAGGGTCTCCGAGATGATAGAAACTGGCAGAGTAAGTGGAGGAGATGGAGAGTTTAGACCTAGGAAGAGTCCTCCAGCGGATCCTAGGTCTGCAAGTTTCCCGGACAGAGGGGGCAGGATTGACCCATATGGCCAGGCTTGCCACAGTACATACAGAGACCCAACTATCTGCGATGACGTCTTTCCCTGGGTGATAGGCAGCTGCGGCCAAGTTGCATGAGTTTTTCTTCCTCTGGACTAGATGCAGTCGTGTCTGTGTAACAAAGACAGGACGAGAACGTGGAGCTCCAGATACAGGTCTCTTACTCCCCTTTTGTTCATGTGTCCTTTCTCATAGATGTTGATCAATTCGTCCCGCGAGATTTGTGAGAGCGTCTAGTGTTTCAGGGAGTTCTCGAGCTGCCAATTCATCTTTGATGCGCGTGTTGAGACCCTCCAAGAAAATAGTCCTGAGACAGTCCAGATCCCAATGTAGTTTGGAAGATAAAGTCTTAACCTCTATGACATAACCAGTCAGAGCTTTGTTACCTTGTTGAAGGTGTAGCAGAGCAGATCCAGCGACAGTCTTGCAGGCAGGGTCATCAAACACAGACCAGAAAAGGGCAAGAAATCCTGTCAAATCACTGAGAATCGGATCATTGCGCTCCCAAATGGGTGAAGCCCAGGCAAGGGCTTTCCTGTCTAAAAGAGACAGGATATAAGTAGTCTTGGACACCACATCAGGAAAGTAGCTAGGCTATAGAGAAACGTGCATTCAGCACTGATTTTAAAACCTCCTGCATAACGGGATCTCCAGTGAAATGAGTCAGAGCAGGCAAAGGCACTGAAACCCGTGCAGGTAATCCCAAAGGTGAGGAAGTATCCTTGTCAGATGTCACTGAAGCATTCAGCCGGGAGTTTAGCTGATTGAAAGCGGTAGCCAACGCCTCCAAGGTCCTTTGTTGTTCAGCAAGGCGTTGGGCCAGGCCAGGGATGGCCTGGAGGGCTGAGACCTGAGCCGGGTCCAAGGGGTTAGCAATCTGTTATGGTTCTGCATGTGAACCTCTGGCGGAGGTGAAGTTGACTCCGCCTTCCGGGAGGAGCCCTGTGGATGTCACTGTCGGCAGGCTTGGTCTCAATACTCAAGAGTTAATGGAGCGAGCTTTAGTAATAGAAAGAAGAGAAAGACACAGTCTTGTGTATTGGGGAGATTCCCCAAGGACTCTGTTGAGGATGAAGGCCTGGCGGGCACCGCAGAGCGGCACGCCAAGAGTTCTTACAGGTGATGGTACTTCCGGTTGCAGATCCGGTAGTGGCCCGCAGCGCGGGTATGCCATGGATCTGAGCTGGCAGAGAGCGGAGGCAAGGTAGCCCGTGGTAGCCGTAGGGCAGTGGCAGGTCCTGGTGTGCAAGAAAATGAAGAGTAGCTGAAGCAGGCAGTAGTGGCCTGAGGAACGGGGTACACCATCAAGACGGTTCAGCAAGCGTAGAAGAATGAGTAGTACTCACGGAGGAAGTCCTGATAGTTCCAAGCAGTGGGTAGGTGGAAGTGCAGCAAGGCCCTCTGAGGAGCGGATAGCCCAAATGCAAGTGAGCTCCCGAGGAGTGGGTACCCAGTGTAGCAGACCCACGAGGAAACAGGAACAGGAATCCCAGTAGAGTGGAATTAGGCAAGTAAAGAACTCCTTGCTAACTCGTCTCAGTCAAGGGCCGATTGGTTTAAGTACTGATGGAGAATGTCTTTATCGGGAGGGACGCACCCAAGGTTCCCGCCATGACGTGTACTTAGGAGGCCCTTGTGCACACGCGCGCACGCCTAAGTGATCCCAGGTTGAAGATGGCGGTCAGCAGCGTCCATGCTGCTCTGAAGACGCCGGGGAGGCCGGCGTGGGCTGGCAGATGCCGCAACTTATCCCAGGGTAGATGAGATAGGCAGAAAAGAGGTGAGCATCAGAGGTCGCAGCCATCTGTTACCGTCGGGCGCAACAGTATGTGTGGTATGCTCAATAGCAAGACTGTTTTGCATAGAGAGCAAGTGTGTGAGCTGAAAATCAGAATACAAAATGATAGTATTCTACATGTATGTGTGAAGAACACCCAATATCAGCAAGGCACATATAGCCAAGATAAAGCAGGAGCTATATTAGTCAGAGGCAAAATAGGTGTGTATAAAGAAATACTGCAGAAGCTGATAGGTTTCTACTAAATTTTATTGAATGTTACAAATTTATACTTGCTCAAGAGAAAAAGGTGATTACCTGTTACCCCCTCTCTTCACTTTCTGATATAATCAGTGCACATCAACATTGTTTGCTCCCACCTCACTCCACCCACATCATGTACAAAGAGTTCCTTTGAATTTCTGCACCCCAAATGCAGGACTCTTCCCTTCTTTGTACTTGCCAAGCCTTCCAGCACTCCTCAAGCTTTCTTAGGTCACTTTGCATTCTGTCTGCCAGCCGTGTCCACGCTGTTACTGATCTTCCTGAGGTCTGCAAAAAGACAAACTTTTCCTTCTAACCCTTCCGCAATATAATTCAAAATTATAAACAGAACAGACCCCAGGACTGATCCCTGAGACATTCCACTATTTACCTTTTCTCATTTCATTTATCCCCACTTTATCAATCAATTTATAATCCAGACTGCCACCTCAGAACCCAACCCCCAACTGCTCAGTTTATTCAGGAGCATTGTGCAGTGCATTGCAGGCATTCCTGGCGATGGAGTTAGGTCAAGGGAGAAAACTACACATATCCCTATATTTATGAAAATGCTATAAAAATAGCGGAAATAGCCCCCACAATAAAAAAAAGGGGGCATAGTTAGGCTAATTACCCTGCCCCCACAATAAAAAAAGGGGGCATAGTTAGGCTAATTACCCTGCCCCCACAATAAAAAAGGGGGCATAGTTAGGCTAATTACCCTGCTCTTGCATCGCATAGGCACTTTCCACAATGCTGATACATTTGGGGGGGGGGGGAGAGAGAAAGAGCCCCTCTGTATAGGAGTAGTAAGACGCTATATGTGTAGCACTGTAGGAGGGGCACTTTCAATGGGATGGGGTTTAGGGGAATGTTGTAACAGAAACATTCTGAGGTATTCAAAGTAACACTGACAACACTAAATATTTATACTCGTTATAAAAGATGAAAGTATAACAAGAGGAGTTGATTTGTACTATTACAACAACCCCCTCAAACCCCACCCCACTTTCCGAAGCTCACCCCGATTGGCAGTGCCCCTGCTATAGTGGTACACATATAGATTGTCATATTGATCTTATAACAAGGTCGCTGTCTCTCTCTTGCTCACAAGCTCCATAGCCTGGGGGGAGCAGGGTAGTGTGAATATTGCATCCTTAAAATGAAGTAGTGAGTAGTATTTCAATACTTGTCATTTTTAACTTGCAGACACTCTCTATCCCCAGCCCTCTGGGTGCGCAGTACATATTACATATTCCTTCTGCTATATCAGTGCTGGACGGAATGTCCCATTTTATGCTACGGTAATCGAGCCCCGAGGGGGCGGCCGGAGGCCGAGCCAGGGAGGGGAGGAGAAGTGGGAGGGGTTGGCAGACCATTTCCGCTTCAGCACTAAGTTCCCGAGAGCTGCGACCCGGGTGTAAGGATCCGTAGCTGGCAAGCCGCAGGCGTCGTCTTCTTCTTTTTCTTTTTCTTTTTCTGGCAGAGGATGCTGTGGACTTGGGGACTCCTGCGGCTTCGGGGAGCCGCTGCCTCCGTGAGTAGCGCTGCTCCTGCCCCCGCCCCATCGCTGCTCTTCGGGGCTTTGCAGGGAAACATTCCTTGGCCGGATTTTGATCTGAGGGTTATTTAGTATAGTAGAGTTTAACAGTCTTGCCACTAGAAGCTGCTCGTGCCGCGAGCAGCGATAGCTGACTGTAGAAAAAAGGGCAAATGTTTAACTTTCACAACTGACCCTGATTACCCATAGTGGTCAAAGCTTTGGGCGACTTTCTGGATTTTCTTGTTCAAGGTTTGTTGCTATCAGAGATGGCTAATCCTGCCTGGAGTACTTACACTATCTCCTTTGCAGCTCCCCCAGGTTTAAGGCATTGGAAAGACAGAGCATTTAACTTTGTTGTACTTATATATTGGATAAGAATCTAATTATGCATCCGCTTTTATTCTGACGTAATACTGTCTCCAAGAAAGCAAACTCATCACAAAGGGATAGCTGCAGAAACAACGATTAAATACCTTTCCCCAAAAAGCCAGTTTCTTTAAGGCTTTTCTATCGTTTTGTGTCTGTGGGAAAAAACGCCTAGTGACTCATATACAAAATATGCAGCTATCCCCCTGATGCATGGGTGCATGATCTGCAATGCTGCACAGTTGTTAATAGGGGTAATGAGTTTGGTTAGAGATTATATTGATTTGTTTTTCACATAGCTCAGCTTTGATAAGAATATCACAAGTAGCTAATTTGCAGTCTGTAAGCGGGAAGATGAACAAACTTGAAATGGAAAGTCAATACCTACAGGATTTTGGATGACTTTTTGTAAAATTATTTCTTCACTTTGGGGCCAATGCAATCATGTTCACGGAAAGCGGGCGCACGCATGAATGGCGCCTGCAAGGGGGGCGCCATGCAATATGTAAATTAGGGGGTCGCGCTAGGAAGGAGGCGCTAGGGTCGCTTGCGTGACCTTAGCGCCTCCTTGCTAACGCGACCCGCCATGGCTGTCGGTTATGAAGTCCGACGCCGATAAACTGGCAGATGGCCGGTTATGAAAACTGGCGAGTTTACCGGCATCGGTCTTCATAACTTGGCAGTCTGCAGTTATTTTATTTTATTTTTTTGACTTTAAAAAAGAAGTACAGAAAAGCAGTTTTTTTCTGCTTTTCTGTACTTCTTTTACCTGCGCTCAGCTATTAACACCTGCTTCAGGCAGGCATATCTGAGCAATAAATGTGCGTCTGAGATGCACAGTTATCTTTTTGCATGCGGAGTGAATGAGTAATAGGCTCATTCACATGCATTTGCATGTGATGTTACGGTTCTGGCCGCGAGCGCCGTGACCAGACCCTTACCTCCGTGTTCCTGGAACTGTTCCCGCGTCAGTTGGCCTATCTTCCTTCCAGGAGACCGCGTCTGGCTTAGTACTAAGAATCTACAGCTACAAATTCCGTCTCGAAGACTAGCCCCGAGATTCTGTGGGCCTTTCCGAGTCGCTGAACGAGTGGGAGCAGTCTCGTACCGACTACGCCTACTTCCTCCATGCACATACATGACGTGTTCCACGTGTCATTGCTGAAGCCTCTTGTTTTGTCTAGATACCACTCCCGGGCTCCTGAACCATCGGATCCTTCAGCACCGGATGATATTACGTATCAAGTATGTGAGATCTTGGATGTACGGTTCCATCAACGACGCTGGGAGTACTTGCTTGCCTGGGAGGGTTGTGGATCCGAGGATAATTCATGGGAACCTGCCCGTAACATCCTCGACAAGGACTTATTACGGCAGTTCTAGCTGGATCACCCAAGTAAACCTGGACCTGCTAAGAGGGGGCGTAAGAGGGGAGCTGCTGTTACGGTTCTGGCCGCGAGCAGACCCTTACCTCAGTGTTCCTGGACCTGTTCCTGCTTCAGTTGGCCTAGTTCGCCGTCTGTTTGGCGGCGTCCCCGCGAGGGCCGTGCGCTGGGAAGCCTCCCATGGACACCCTGCCTCTAGGCGCGCGCGCGCACCACTTGGGTGCTTTTCTAGGCCGTTTCCCGCCAGTGGTGACTCCGCCCAATTCCTGACGTCAGACGCTGCGGCCTTGATAAGTCGACTGCGGACACTCAGTCTTTGCCTTGCAATGGGCTTACCTACCAGTTCCCTGTTGCTCCGTGCCCCGGAGTGAGCTGCCTTTGGAATTCGCTCCGTTCCTGCTTGCCTGCTACAGTACCTGCTTGGTTCCTGCTTGCCTGCTACAGTACCTGTTTGGTTCCTGCTTGCCTGCTACAGTTCCTGCCTGGTTCCAGTACCCAAGTCTTGCTACAGTTCCTGCCTGGTTCCAGTTCCCGAGTCTTGCTACAGTTCCTGCCTGGTTCCAGTTCCCGAGTCTTGCTACAGTTCCTGCCTGGTTCCAGTACCCGAGTCTTGCTACAGTTCCTGCCTGGTTCCAGTTCCCGAGTCTTGCTACAGTTCCTGCCTGGTTCCAGTTCCCGAGTCTTGCTACAGTTCCTGCCTGGTTCCAGTTCCCGAGTCTTGCTACAGTTCCTGCCTGGTTCCAGTACCCGGGCCTTGCTACAGTTCCTGCCTGGTTCCAGTACCCGAGTCTTGCTACAGTTCCTGTCTACTGTTCTAGTCTGGTTCCAGTTCTCAGTCCTGCTCATCAGCCTGCCCGCTCCAGTCTCAAGATCATCAACCCGCCTAAGTCCCAACGGCTGGGCTCTTACGGGCTCCTCCCGGGGGAGCACCAGCTTCCAGGGTGAAGAGCACCTCTAAGTCCTGCCTGAACATCTGCCTCCCGGCCTGCTGTGTACCAGAGACATTGAACACCTTTCCCAGTCTCTTGCAGATCGGCCCAAGGGTCCACTAAATTGAGACTCCATAACATGTGATGAGCGCTAAATCATTCACTCCGCGTCGGACGCACGTTAAATAGGTGCTAATCCCCCTATTGCATTAGGGGGTGGATTAGCGCCTATTTATCCCATGTCCCACTGCATTGGCCCCTTTCTTAGGGCAGGCCCAGACAAGGTAAGATAGCTGAAAGAGCTTGGGGAATTAGAATCGGCAGGTTAGGAGCTAAAAGAATTTTATTCAGAAATATACTAATTATATTTATAATTTCAAAGCTTACACTGATGTGGTTTTTTGTTTTTTCTTTTGTATCTATTGATGACCCCAGACACAATTAAATAGATTGTTCTGAACCAGATCACACAAATGAAGGGTTTTATCTCAGGAGCCACATACTGATTTTTTAAATGCATATAATTTAAGGACAGATATAAAGTTCAGGCAAAAAGTACCATAAGCCTTCAAGTCATTTGGCTTACGGTTTTCAATTAGTGCATCGTTTGCCCACGTGGTATATCACTTCTGCTGAAATGTGTTACATTCAAGAATCGTGCAAAAGACCCACAGTGGGGTTTTTTTTGCACACAGTTGTGATTGCCTGCTTTTATTTTAGCGGCAGACTTTTTTCATTCCTTAAACAACAGACAATAAACACTTAAGGCAAAATGTGTACTATATTAAAACTGTGCTCCTGAAATGACTTTCCCACTTCTAGCACTTATTGCTTGAAACTTGAATCTGTCCCTTAGTACGAAAAGAGTAAAACACAACACATCTCCTTGAGATATTACAAAGGTTGTGCAGCTTTGTAAAAATCCTGCAGTTATTTATAAAAACCTTCGATACCCCATATCTTCTATAAATTTAAATATTTACATGCCACAGTCATGCAGGAAACAGTTTTCATGTACCTGAAAAGCTAAGCTCCACTTCTAGCCATTTTCTCTTGCACCTGCAGACCTGAATATGCAAGAAAGGCAAGACATACCTCCCACACATTGATGTGTTCCTTTATCCCATGTCCTGCAGAGCTGATTTCTGAGCTAGGCCCGGTACACGGCTAGGCTGATTGCGGCAGTGGAAAAGCTGAGTCCGGGAAGCAACCCGGGTACGGTCTGGCAGCAAGCAGGCAATCTGTGACAGGCAGGCAGCGAACAGCAAAGTCCAATAGGCAGTCCAGATCGGGCAGGCAGCGAGCAGCAAAATCCAATAGGTAGTCCAGGTCAGGGCAGGCAGCAATCAGAGTATCTAGGAGCAATCCGAGTCAGAGCAGGCGGCAGGCAAACAGAATCCAGGGGCAATCCGAATCAGCAGACAGGCAAGCAAACAGAGTAGAAGGACACGTCAGAGAGGGAACAGACCTGTAGCTGAGGCAAAGGTTCCGGGTCGAGCTGCCCTTAAATAAGGGCAGCTTGATGACATCCAAACCCGGCGCCCCTGAGAATTCCTGCCTCGGGCCTTTTAACAGGAGCACAGCTGCAAGCACGCGCACCTAGGGGAGCCACGGCAGGGCGTCTTAGGCACGGTGCAGCGTCGTTCTTTGGATGACCGTGTCTTCCAGGAGCCAGCGTTGGCAAGGCGGTCAGGTAGGGCCGGCCCACTATGGAGGGCAAGCCGCAATGAGTAACAGTACCCCCTCCTTTAGGCCCCCTCCTCGAGGTTTCAGTTTCTTGGGATGAGAGGCGTGAAAAGTCTTTAGAAGGTTCTTATCTAGGATATTCGAAGCAGGTTCCCAAGTATTCTCCTCAGGGTCAGAGCCCTCCCAAGAAAGCAGATACTCCCACTTATGGTTCCTCCGGCGAACATTGAGTATTTCTTTTGCTTGGTAGACTTGATCCTCTGATGCGATAACAAGTGGTACAGGCGTTTTCCGGGAAGGCCAAGTAAGAACCAGCAGTTTAAGAAGGAATACGTGAAAAACATTATGTATACCCATGGAAACAGGTAGACGCAGTTAATAGGTCACGGGACCAATTTGGCGAAGGACGGGAAACGGACCTACATATCGGGGTGTTAGTGTTAGTCTCATGGAGGGTAGACGAAGTCGAAGATGTCGGGTACTTAACCATACATTGTCTCCGGGTTTAAACTGGGGAGCTGGTCTGCGATGTAGATCAGCAGCAGTCTTGGCTTTCTGTGCTGCCCTTTTTAGCATCACCTTGGTACGAATCCATAATTCTCTTCCTGGGTGGTGGGCTGGGCTGCTGGCGAGGGTACCAAGAGAGGTATTGGCAATGGGGGTGAAGGCTGTTTCCCATACACTATCTGAAAGGGAAAGGTCTCGGTTGCAGAACTAATGTGGGAATTCTGTGAAAACTCTATCCACGGTAAAAGGGTAGCCCAGTCATTCTGACGTTCGTTGACATAAGCTCTTAGGAAGGTTTTTAGTGTTCGGTTAGTCCTTTCTGCTTGACCGTTGGCTTGAGGATGATAAGCGGTTATGTGATCCAGTGTGATATCAAATTTGCGACAAAGAACGCGCCAATACTTGGCAGTGAATTGTGTACCTCTATCGGAAATAATGGGTTTAGGGAGTGCATATAATCGAAATATGTAAGTGACAAACAATGAAGCCAGTTCTGGAACCGAGGGAAGGCCTGGAAGAGGAGTGAAGTGGACCATCTTAAAAAACCTGTCGATAACGACCCAACATAAGAACATAAGAAATTGCCATGCTGGGTCAGACCAAGGGTCCATCAAACCAAGCATCCTGTTTCCTACAGAAGCCAAACCAGGCCACAAGAACCTGGCAATTACCCAAACACTAAGAAGATCCCATGCTACTGATGCAATTAATAGCAGTGGCTATTCCCTAAGTAAACTTGATTAATAGCTGTTAATGGACTTCTCCTCCAACAACTTATCCAAACCTTTTTTCAACTGTTGCTCCAAATTCCGTTGGGCCAGGCTAGGAATGGCCTGTAAGGCTGAGAGCTGAGCCGGGTCCGTGGAGTTAGCAATCTGTTATACTTGGGCTTGGTTGTGGGCCCTTGGGTCGTGATGAGAGCTGACTTCACTCACAGGGAGGAGCCCTGTGGGGACTCGCCACAACAGGTGGGGTCTCAGCAGTGATGGACAAAAGAGACAAGAGGTTTTATTATACAGCTGAAGGTAACCCGAGGAGCAGGTTTGTAAACACAGTCCAGAGTAGAAAGACCTTTAGATGGATTCTCTGGTAGTGGTCCGCAGAGCGGGGTAACCCGGGGAATACTTCCTCCTGGTAGTTCTTGTGCAAGGTATCTCCGGTAGTGGTCCACAGCGCGGGGTAGGCCGTGAACCTGAAGGGTGGAATAGGAAGAGCTGGAGCGTAGCAATACTCACAGAGTGGCAGTGCTGATAAACGTCCTTTGGTAGTTGAATGAAGGACCCGTGGTCAAGGTGCAGGATACCCTGAGCAGAATAGGCCCTCGAGGAGCAAGTACCTAGGAGTGTCGAGGGTTCCTGAAAGAAAGCAGACAGGACTCCCAAGGAGCGGGTGTTCTTAAGTTTAGGCAGTTGAACCCCGAAGGGCAGGTAGAAGTGAGAGGCCCCCGAGGAGCGGGTACCTAGAGCTTCCATAGGAGAGAAATACCCCGGAGGGTAGTGAGAAATCCAAGCGAGCTGCTTAGAAGCGGTCAGAGTAGCAAAATCGAAGTCCTTGCTAACTTGTATTGGAGCAGAGCTGAGGTTTAAATACCCGGAGGTACTGACGTCAGGCGGTGGGGACGCCCCCGAGGTTCCTCCCATGGCGTATTCAGGAAGAAGCATGGCGGACGGGGACGCCCATGCTGTTTCGGAGATGCCGAGGGTTTCGGCAACCAGCAGCGGAGGCAGCCATCTTTCCAAGGGAGGAGGAAAAGGGTAGAAGAGAGGTGAGGCAGAGCGGTCGCAGCAGTCTGCGACCAATGGACGCAACAAGAGAGTTGCATGGAGAGACCATAAAGGTATGCGGAGGAATCTGGAGAATCTCCAAAGCATAGTTGTCTTTTACCAGTTCCAGTACCCACCAGTTTATTTTTGTCAGAACCCACCTCAATAAAGCGAGATAGATGCCTTGCCTATTTCCTGAACCAGTAGGTGAGCCCTCACACCTTCATCGTGAAGATCCAGATACTCCATTCTTGGAGCCCGCCTCCTTATGAAGCTTTTTAATCCAAAAGGCCTGAGATTTTCTGAAGGAACAAGATCTTTGAGAAGATACTTTTGTGTAAGGGTAAAACCATCAGAAATACCTGGAGCAGCCCTTTGTTCCAAAAGGGTGGTGGGGCCACTTGGCAATAGTGATCATAACATGATCAAATTTGAACTAATAACTGGAAGGGGGACAATAAGTAAATCTACAGCTCCAACACTAAATTTTCAAAAGGAAAACTTTGATAAAATGAGGAAAATAGAAAAAAACTGAAAGGTGCAGCTGCAAAGGTTAAAAATGTTCAACAGGCATGGACATTGTTTAAAAATACAATCTTATATGCACAGACCAGATGTATTCCATGCATTAAAAAAAGGTGGAAGGAAGGCAAAACGATTACCGGCATGGTTAAAAGGTGAGGTGAAAAAGGCTATTTTAGCCAAAAGAAAATCCTTCAAAAACTGGAAGAAGGATCCATCTGAAAAAACAGGAAAAAGAATAAGCATTGTCAAGTTAAGTGGAAAATTGATAAGACAGGCGAAAAGAGAATTTGAAATGAAGTTGGCCGTAGAGGTAAAAACTCATAATAAAAACTTTAAAAAATATATCCGAAGCATGAAACCTGTGAGGGAGTCGGGTGGACTGTTAGATGACCGAGGGGTTAAAGGGGCTGTTAGGGAAGATAAGGCCATTGCAGAAAGACTAAATGAATTCTTTGCTTCTGTATTTACTAATAAAGATGTTGGGGAGATACCAGTTCCGGAGATGGTTTTCAAGGGTGATGAGTCAGATGAACTGAACCAAATCACTGTGAACCTGGAAGATGTAGTAGGCCAGATTGACAAACTAAAGAGTAGCAAATCACTTGGACCAGATGGTATGCATCCTAGGGTTCTGAAGGAACTAAAAAATGAAATTTCAGATCTATTAATTAAAATTTGTAACATATCATTAAAAATATCCAATATGCCTGAAGACTGGAGGGTGGCTAATGTAACCCCAATATTTAAAAAGGGCTCCAGGGGCATTCCAGGAAACTATAGACCAGTGAGCCTGATTTCAGTGATAGGAAAAATAATGGAAACTATTCAAAATCACAGAGCATATAGAAAGACAAGGTTTAATGGAACATAGTCAACATGAATTTACCCAAGGGAAGTCTTGCCTCACAAATCTGCTTCATTTTTTTTGAAGGGTTAATAAACATGTGGATAAAGGTGAACCAGCAGATGCAGTGTATTTGGATTTTCAGAAGGCATTTGACAAAGTCCATCATGAGAGGCTTCTAAGAAAACAAAAAAGTCAGGGGTTTAGAGGCGATGTCTTTTCATGGATTACAAACTGGTTGAAAGACAGGGAGCAGAGAATAGGATTAAATGGTCAATTTTCTCAGTGGAAAAGGGTAAACAGTGGAGTTGACTTAGGGAATGGCCTCTGTTATTACTGGCATCAGTAGCATGGGATCTTCTTAGTGTTTGGGTTCTTGCCAGGTTTGTATGGCCTGGATTGGCCACTGTTGGAAACAGGATGCTGGGCTTGATGGACCCTTGGTCTGACCCAGCATGGCAATTTCTTATGTACTTATGTTCTTATGAAATGATGCTGCCTTATTGTTGTTAGCCAACAAGGAACCTTGGATTTCTCTCTGCTATTCACCATTTGCTCCAACTTACCGCCAATTAAAGGAGAACCCTTACAGAGTAACCATGTGAGATTGGACTTGGAAACAGAGTCTGTCAACCAATATCGCAGCCACATCAGGCATGCAGCCACTATCACAGAAGCTATCCCTCCAGCGGCCATCCGTGCCAAGTCACAGCCCACATTGGATAAGGATAGTGCTCTCGGTCCATCAAATATCTGTCATCAGACTCCGCTCCTTGTATCTCTTAAGAGATACATAAACCAGCCTGAGCTACCAGGCTGTAATAAGAAGCAATCTGCAATGCAGTGCCATGGCCTCAAAGGTCTACTTAAGAAGACCCTTAACCTCCTACCCTGAGCATCTTCTAGAGCTGCCCCTCCTTCCGCTGGAATGACAGTGCACCTGAGACAGCGCATTCCAAAGTATCCACCAATCTCAACTGAACCCTTGCCTTTGGAGCCAAAGGTACAAAACTCGCTAAGGAACGCCCCCCTTAAAGTTGCCTCTGGAGCACTCCTTTCAAGGTTTAATCATCCTTCAGTTGGATTCAAGAGGGGAAAGAAACATGATGCTTTGCGTAAGGCGACCAATATGGGATCTTTCTTTTACAAGTCCTATAGCGTCACTCCCGTTCACACCATTCAGGGTCTGCTACAACAGACTCGGCAACTCTAGTGGAATAGAGTCTGATGTGATTCTGAATCTGGTGGGATTTCTCCCTCTTCAAAGGAAGAATCCAATTCCCTGAAAGAGACATCTGATGTAGCATGATCCACATCCCCCTGAATATTACCAGGGAACAGCATCCCTGCGGCATTTGCCTTCAGAGGCTGACAAGTGGGAGCTTTGAATATGCGAACCCTTCATAGCAAGTTGCTTCGCTTCCTCTGGGCACCTCTGCAGAAAAATTCTGCAGGCCCTGAAAAAATTCCACTCAGGAAAAAAGAGGATGGATCCATACTGGGGCCCACAGGCCCAAACCTAATACTGACTGACCCTTCTCCCAGAGGGGTCACTGCCATCGGGAACAAGATGTGAGGGGATACAACTGCTGTGCCACCTTCCACCACACTCCCTTCCGGAGCTAATATAGTCCAAGCGGACAGCCCAGCATCATCAAAATCCACCGTAAACAAATCCCCCTGAGCATCCAAAAAGTGCTGACACAGGCAGAGAGGACACCATGACTGCATTGCCCTATATGGCAAGCCGCACCAACAGCAAAGCATGTAGATTCTCCTTTTTGTTCCCAGTACCTTAGCGTTCCTGCACTATGCTGTGGGCAGATTCCTGAGCAGCCACCAATAATACATGGAAGTACACACGCAAAATATGTGCTCAAAAATAGGGTGTGGTCATACACAAGTACCCGTGCACGTGTGTGCCTATATCCGTATATCGCCGCACGGCAAGAATGTGCGCACGTTCCTGTGCACAGGAAAATTTGCCGCTTACCACGTGGCTACACTAACTCCCCAGAGAAGTGAGAGGAATGGGGAAAAAAGGCCGAACAATAAGCACCAAGGGAGAAGATCCAGTAAGGAAAAAAGCGAGGGGGAACTAAACTTCCCTACTCTTTATCATTTTTCATCATCTTTTTCTTTTCTTACCTGAACTCAGCCCTCCCTGGCTGAGAGCACAGATAGGTCTCCGGCTATAGGGGGAGAGGGCAAAGGCCTTCACAGCTGAGCACTTCCTTGCTGTCCAACTGCTTTTTAAAAATTGTTTTACTAAGTCTATGCCTGGCCACGCTTCCAGACTTAAAAACGCTTTACTGAGGGAGGGACCGCCGGGTGTCACCTCAGGAGCTCAAGCGGTGCGTCAAAATCTTCTATCTTTTATTTATTTATTTCTTTATTACGAGCAATCCCCAGTAGGGAGATGCATGTCCACCATCTGGAGATGGAGAATATTGGCAGGCTGATGTTGGGTCAGGGCTATATCTGTGATGTCACTTTTGCTTCGTCTCCATGTTCTGGAAGAACTGCATAACCCACTTGTGTGTATTGGCCTGCCTGAGTGCAGAAGAAATTGGAAATAAAATTAAAAATTTAGAATAAATTCCACTATTAGGAACTACTCGGTGTCGCCTTCACAGCACAGATTGGACATATTAATAAGGAGTGTGAACTCCGCAAAATAGCACATGATTTTGAAAAGCAGATCACATTTTAACGTACGGTGAGTAGAAGGAAGACCCTCCAGAATATCTCTGTGATTTCCCAGTAAATGGCTGGGCTGTAAGAAAAAGGGGCTGCTGTCACCATGCTGGCTTTCAGACAGGCACTGAGCAGCTGCATGTGATGTAGGCGTTAATTTCTCCAGGCACTGGGAAAGTCATGGCGATATTAAGTCGGAGGTCCCGAAAGTTAAAAAAAAAAATTTGAAATCGGCTCGCGGGTTGAAAACCGGACGCTCAATTTTGCCGGCATATGGTTTCCGAACCTGTGCCGGCAAAATTGAGCATCGGCTGTCAAACCCGCTGACAGCCGCCGCTCTTATCCTCTTTTTGCCGCGGGCCCTCATTTAAATACAGAATTGCGCGCCCAGGAGAGTGGCCTGTGCGCGTGCCGGGAGAGCGGGCGTTCGCCCGCTCTCCCACGACTTTTACTGTATCGGCCCGTAAGTTAGGTACCTCGAGGTGGCTGCCAAACAGCATATTTTGGATGTATTGCAATAGAACGCATGCTCCCAGAATTGGTTGTAGCCATTCTGATGGTCTTCTGGCTAATGAAAGTTGGCTATCCCTGCTTTAGAAGGGCTGTCTTCTTATGCAAGGAATGTGAAAAGCACTTTGTAAGAGGGAGGTGGGCATAGGAAAACTAGGGTAATGAGAAAACCAATTTTTTTCCTAACAACCTTTGATCTTCATTGGCTCAGACTGCTTTCAGTACCAGCGGAGAATTAAACAATAGCTATAATGACTAACAGCCTTTTTATCCTCTATTTTAGCCTCTGTTTCCCATTGTGCTAAGGGACATTTGGAGAAGATTCCAGACTGCAGTGGGAGGAGGTCAGACTGACCCTACGAAGTCATCAGAGCCCACGAGACCCACTGAGCGTTATCCCATGCCTTCCAAAAAGGATTTGCCATATGATGTAGTTGAACAGATGGAGCATGCAGAGAAACATGTAAGAGTAGCTAGATGATGTTCATACTCCATTTTTGGAGCGTTTGGTTTTGTTATAAGCCAAAACATTTGTGTTCTGAAATGAACAAGAGGGAGAATTTAAATTTTGACATTTGACTGGCATGAAAAAATACATTGGTGAACTGATATTTGAGAGAATTTTTTACTTTTTAGGCTGATTCACTCTTGAAGTTATTTCTAAATAGATCTTTTTGAGATCAAAAAAATGTAAGTAGTCTCTCAGAGGAGTTCAGTGACCACTCTTTTAAAGTTTAGACCTGCAGACATTTGCTGTTGAGGTCTCTGCAGGACTGGCTCCTCTATTAGTCGCCTAGTGAGCCAAAATTTAGGGGGTGGTAAAATCCTGGAAACCTCCAAGTGCTACCCACCAACTATTAACTAAAACCTAGTATCTCCAGGTCTGCCTCGTCGCTCACCATCAGTTGTAGCTGAACTGAAACACTCCCTCTATCTCTCTCCTGCCGGAACTCTTTCCTCTTTTGATTGGATGGGAACTGTCAGGATGTGTTCCCACCCACAGCCAGCTCAGTCTCTCACTGCCCTCCTCACTATCAGGTCAGGCCTCGGATGCCTGGCTCTTCTATTTTCCCCATTCTCTCGTCCTATCTTAGGCAATAGGTAAGGCTGAAGGTTCACCTGGGGTGCCTGATACTCTTCCTCCAGCCCCAGCTCTGAGAGGTGGAGCCCCTGATGTGGCAGGTGGGACTGTCACATTCCATGCTCACTGAAAATATGAAAATGCTACTGACAAATAGCACTAGCACAGCTTGATTATTTCCCTAGCGCTATATTTTTGTATAGAAAGGGGTAGAACAAATGGAGAGTATGTTCAATGACTCAAGACATGAATGCTCCTTTCTCCTTTTTTCTTTTCCTGGCCAGCACCTCTGCCTTTATCTTTTCTTTTTCTCCCGTGCAGAAGAGTGATCCCTCGTCCATTCAGTCATATTGGACGGCAGAAAAAGAATTGCAGCTATTAGAAGAAAGCCTGTAACATTCCTAGCCGTTTCTGATAGCTATAAAAGCAGTAGGAAGCCAGAAGCTGAACCAGAAAAGTCCGAACAGATGAGCAGATGTACTAAACATTTTATCCAGAGACATGAAATGGGAAAATTCTTTAGTACATCTGGCCCATGATTAGGGCATTAATCAAGTACAGATAAATCCTATTCTTTTTTTAACATGTCATTGAATGTAAAACACTCATTACATCATATGCATGATAATCAGAATCACTTAATTATGACATTAAGAGGCAAGCATTATAATGATACAAATACAGCTGTATAACTTCTGTAACTGAGAAATCCAAATAAAAGAAGAGAGAAAAGAAAAACATTTTCAACCATATGCACAAGTATTTCTTATATATCAAAACACTACACCAGCACCTCTGCTCTATTCCCATAGACATGTATTAGATTTGACTTGAACCCACTTCAATTTGCATACAGGCGAATTTTAAAAGCCCTGCATGTGCCAAAAGAGGGAGCTAGGCGCACAAGTTTGGGGCAGTGTGCGCCGAGCAGATTTTATAAGTATTTACGCGCACCAGGGTCCCTTGCCGTGTAAACTTACTTCTGCTATGGATGGTGTGTAAGTGCTAAACAAAAAAAATCTAAGCTAGTCAGCGGGGTTTTAATGATCAGGGCTATAATATGCGTGCATATATGTGCAGGTGCCTGTATGTGCACTCATGCTATATGTGCGCTCATGCACCTGTGTCACAGTTACTGTCTTAATGCCTTCACCTGCTACATTTCATAAAAGTGGGTGCAATCGAAGACCAAAGTGTAGGTATTTTTTCCAGGTGAGACACATAAGCTGCTCCATAGAGAATGTATACCAGAGTGCCTGCATCCAGCTTTGAAAAAGATGATTGCTCAAGGATCTCCAGAATGTAGCACAGTTACATCTTACAACTACTAGTAGGCAAGAAACTAGAAATGCTTTACCCACTGGGGGAAGACTCCTAATATTAGGTTGCCCAACAGTATCACTAAAAGGTTGAGCAGCAGAAAAGCCTTCATTCTCTTGCAGATCTGAGATATCACATCTTTCCAGTAAGAAATAATGACAAGATGCTTGCATCATATATGGAAAAATGCTCCCTTTCCCTGATTTTTCCATCATTATTTATCCAAAACCTTTATATAACATGTTCAGGGTTGAGTACCATCTATATGCAGGATGGCCCATGGAAAAGTAGCCTGCCTTCTATGCACTGGTATTGGAGGCGGGCTACTTTTCCATGGGCCACCCTGTATAATTCTGAAACCATTTTTTTGTATTCTAGCACTTACTAAATTCTTTCACTGTTTTTCTGAGATTTTTCCCTTGGCTAGCCTAGGTATTTTTAAATATCTTTTTATTAGAAGATTATATAAACACAATGATGGTCAAAGAATGTTACATTTTTTCTTTTAATATTGTCAGGCCCAAAAGCCCCTGCAGCACATGGACACAGGAATAAGTTGGCAAGTGGTTTCATTTATAGATGCAAACATAAACCGCTCCTGAATTGTATACTGCAGGCATTTGCTGGTAAATATTAGGTAGGAAATAGGCTTATACTCAGTCAAAGATACAGACCAGGTCTCAATACCACAGAATCCTTTTAGTGACAATACAATACAATTTGTAGACAGACCATCCACTTCACAACTACATTAACACATTGCTTGGTAAACTCAGAAGGTCTGTTCCAGAATCCCACCCTCTGCTCTGGCCACTGTGCCGTCTAAATACTGGGAACGTTGTGAGGTATCCCAGCACTCCTTTTGAGTCTCCTGAGGACCAATCCGGATCCTCATGGGCGGGGCCATATAACAGTCTTTCTTTAATGTGAATGTGCCTTTTTCTAAGACCTCCCATGACTCAGCACACTGGCCCTGAACTGGGCAGACCCCGGTTCAAGACTGGGAAATATACCTTTTCTCCTGACAAACATCAGGGCACCACAGAACTCTTGTAGATATATACCCCTGTTATAGGTACTTTACATTTAATATCAACCTACCATACAGACAAGTATTTTTCCACAGGTTTCCTGACCATCCATGCTTACACACCATCCATAGCAGAAGTAAGTTTACTGTAGGATAACATATATTTCGGAAGTCAAACACTAGCCATTTAAATTTAGCAAGATTATGGTGAACCTTAGGTCTGATATCCCCCTTATTTAAAATATATTTAAGTTGAATATACTCGAACAAAAATATTGAGTAAATATTTGGAAGATTTGTTCGGGGTTGCAGCACTGAATTCTGAACCACTAGAGGTCTATTTATCCCATCATAGGCACATTCCACTAAGACACTCACTGAAAGGGAATATATCACATACTCCTCAATCTAAAATGGGTCCTTGCAAATAGGGCACATTTATTTGTGGGATTTCTAAGGGGCTCCTACTCTTGATTTGTAGTGTTTATTTACTTTCTTCAATCTTCATATCCTTAATCTACTTTTCTTGGCTTCCTCAGCCAAATGTATTTGATAAATTGCCCCTCTTTGCATAACAACCAAAGTGATGTACAAAAGTACAAATAATGTTAAAACAGTAATAGAAACTTTACAGTTTAAACTTAAATTAAAAATTAAGTAAATTAACAATAAAATAACAATTACAACCAATCCAATAAATCTAAAACCTATTTAGTATACTCTAAAAATAAAACTATATCTGATAACATTTTTTTAAAACTCTAATTTCTGAAATAAAAGGAATATACAATAGTAAAATCAAAAACAAAAAAATTAGAATAAAGTACATTTTTCAGGAATCAAAAGCTCTTAATTAAAGCCAAGTCTTCAGGCCTGTCCCAAATCTAATATACTCTTCCCCCCCAAGACAGAGTGGTAAAAAGGTCCACAAGTGATGCTCTAAATAAGAGAAACACATTTCCTGGTGTGTCAGCCAAATTTCTTAGGGGACGAGAGCTTTAATAACTGTGCCTAAGAGGAACGTAATAACCTAACAGGATGGCATGGAACTAATAGATTAGCTAAATAAGGAAGGGTACAACACCGAAACACTTTAAAGGTTAAACAACCTATTTTAAACTGTATGCAGTAAGAGATTGGCAGCCAATGAAGCTCTTGCAAAAGCTTTCATTGGGGAAACTTTATTATATTTCTTTTGCCAAATATAAGCTTGGCTGCAGTGTTCTGGGCCATTTTGTAATCTATGAATGAAGTTAGCAGAAAAACTGTGAAAAAGCAAATTGCAATAATCTAAATGGCTTAATATTAATGAAGATGTCGGTGTTTTAAGATCATGTACTTCCAATAATTGTTTGTCATCTTACCAATCACAAATACTAATATTTTTTAATCGGAGTAGAAATATTACCTTCCAAGTTAAATTTGGAGTCTTAACTCCAAAATGCTTATACTTTCTTTCACCTGAATCTTGACTCCTTCCATTTCTGATAAAGGGAAACCCTCTTGGTCCAAATTCCTAAAAAAAAACAGGGAACCTCTAACTTGGATGGGTTAACCTTCAGTTTAAAAGAATGGATCCAGTTTGTTACTTGAACATTCATTGAAATCAGAGATAGATACACTAGGTTTAGGATTTAAACTGGATACAAACTGAATATCATCTGCATAAAAATAAGAGCTAAAATCTAACGGGTAGATTTTGTAAGGTGTGCGCACACTTCCATGTGCGCGTGCTTCCCGACATGCTCATATGAACGCACTGATTTCATAACATGCGCGCGCCAGCGTCCTTGTTATAAAATCAGCGGGCCATGCGCGCCGTATTTTATAATCTGCGCGCGCATGGTGCATGGAGAGAACTGGGAGGGAACTTCCCTACCCCTACCCTAACCTCCCTTCCTCCTTCTCCTTTCCTCCCCAACCCCTAAATCTAAAATTATTTTTTTTTTACCTTTTTTTGCTCAACTTACTTCAGCTCCCGGCACCCGCAGCCGGGACAGCGAACAATGGCGCTGTCCCGGCCCACCCAAAACATGCCTTCAGGCCCGCCCCTTCCAAGAGGCCTGGTACTTGAGCGCGTACCGGCCATTACACACATAGCTGGGCCTCTTGGAAGATTCGCCCGGCATACATAAGGCCCGGCCACGCACGTAAAGGCTGGAATTTACACCTGCTGGGCATTTAAAATTTGCCCTTAAGCTTTCTAAAGTATTTCTAACAGGGCAAAGTAAAAATTAAAAAGCATTGATGATAACTTCTGCCCCACAATCAGAAGCCTTGGCTTAAACAAACTGGATTGCCAATCAACATGAAAGAAGGGCAAACAAAATGATAAAGGGGATGGAACAGCTCCTTTATGAGGAAAGGCTGAAGAGGTTAGGGCTGTTCAGCTTGGAGAAGAGACGGCTGAGGGGGGATATGATAGAAGACTTTAAGATCATGGGAGGTCTAGAACAAGTAGATGTGAATGTTAGGTTTGTGGCATATTGTGGACACTTGGTCGAAAAGGTGATGACTCCTCCCACGGGGAGGGGCCCCGTGGGGAATCACGATAGGCTAGACTCTAGTAAGCAGACACTGAGGAAAGAAAGCTTTATTGTACTGCTTTAGATAGGGGAATCTTGCTCAAGGAATGGACAATACTGTAGTCCAGCAATATCCCAAAGCTCAGACAGACTCTGTAGTAGATGGTCTCACCCGGATGTAGCAAAGGTTGGGTAGTATTCCACAGCGTGGGATAAGCTGAACCTGAAAGGTGGAATAAGGAGAGCTGGAGCATAGAGATACTAACAGAGTGGTAGTGCTGGTAACTTCCTTAGCAGTGGAATGAAGAGAAGTTCCCGAGTTGCAGGATAGGCCCTCGAGGAGCAAGTACCTAGGAGCGCCGAGGGATCCTGGAAGAGAGAGACAGGACCCCTGAGGAGCGGGTGTCCTTAGGTTAGGTAGTTGAACCCCGAAGGGCAGGTAGAAGCGAGAGGCCCCCGAGGAGCGGGTACCCAGACCTTCCGTAGGAGCGAGATACCCTGGAGGGTATAAGGGAATCCAAACGAGCAGATTAGAAGCGGTCAGAGTAGCAAAACCAAAGTCCTTGCTAACTCATTGAATCGGAGCAGAGGTTGAAACACCCGTAAGAACTGATGTCATGCGGTGGAGATGCCCCTGAGGTTCCCGCCATGACATATTCAAAAGCGTAGGCAGCGTGCGCGCGCGCACCCTAGGAGGCCTCAGGAAGAAGCATGGCAGATGGGGACACCCATGCTGTATTGGAGACTCCGAGGGTTTCGGCAATCAGCACTGGAGGCAGCCATCCTTCCAAGGGAGGAGGAAAAGGGTAGAAGAGGGGTGAGGCAGAGAGGTCACAGCCATCTGCGACCGACGGATGCAACAGTAAATCAGTTATTTACACTTTCGGATAATAAAAGGACTAGGGGGCATTCTATGAAGTTAGCAAGTAGCACATTTAAGACTAATCGGAGAAAATTATTTTCACTCAATGCACAATAAAGCTCTGGAATTTGTTGCCAGAGGATGTGGTTAGTGCAGTTAGTGTAGCTGGGTTCAAAAAAGGTTTGGATAAGTTTTTGCAGGAGAAGTCCAATAACATCTATTAATCAAGTTTACTTAGGGAATAGCCACTGCTATAAATTGCATCAGTAGCATGTGATCTTCTTAGTGTTTGGGTACTTGCCAGGTTCTTGTGGCCTGGTTTGGCCTCTGTTGGAAACAAGATGCTGGGCTTGATGGACCCTTGGTCTGACCCAGCATGGCAATTTCTTATGTTCTTATATTAGGAATGAAATGTATTTATTTTTGTATTTAAAAAAATTTTTCTATACCGTCATTAAGTTAAATACCATCACAACGGTTTACAGAAGGGCACGATAAAGAGAAATATGGGTGGTATAGATTACAAATTACTCGTGTGCCATCATAGTACGGTAACAATGTAAAATAATAAACTAGGTGTGTAAATTAAACCTGATTGTTAGGAACAAATTAGGCAGTTTGATTTTAACATTAATATGCTTATGTAGGTTACTAAAAACTTGTAGCTTGGTGCATCCTTATCGCTGAGATACTTAGCCTTGACAAGAGGAAAGTAGTTTTAGTAGTATTTTTAGTCATGACATCTGCATTTGATATTATTGACCATCAATTACTAGTAGCCCATCTTAAATAAATTGGTTCATTTCATTCCGAACATAAGAACATAAAAAATTGCCATGTTGGGTCAGACCAATGGTCTTGATACCCTTCCACCAGCCTGCCCTGTCTACACTTGTAAACTTTAGTGAATTGAATGAAAATTAGTCAGCTAATGCTAAACCCAATGAAGAAAAGATTGCAATGGATAGGAAATTCATCTCTTCCAAATTTAACTATCCATCTGTATTGGATGTACTGACACTTTCCACAGAACTGAAAGGTGGATTTTCAAAGGCGCACCAATTTTATAACATGTGTGCGTTGCCACACGTGTGTTATAAAATCCGCTACCTGCGGGCACGTGTGCCTGATTTTAGATTGGCGTGCATATGGGTGGTGATTCACGTGCACAAGGGGGCAGATTTTAGTAAACTCCACGTGGCAACATGACCAGACCTACCCCAGTTCCCTCCCAGTTCACTCCAATTAAGGAGAGGACTGGGAGGAAACTTCCCTATCCTCCTACCTCCACTTCCTCCATTTTCCACTCTCCTCCCTGACCCCTAATGCCCCCTAACTATTAGAATTTTTTTTGTTGTAGAACTTACTTCATCTTGGCGGGTGAAGTAAGTTAAGTTCTCTTTTGGACAAGAAGAAAGTAGACATGATTATTCATGCAATAGTAACAGCTAGATTAGATTAGTGGAACACACTCTGGGCCAGATTTTCAAAGGGGTACGTGCGTAAGATACGCGCGTATCCCCCGAAAAATTGGCCCAAGCTCCCCCTGCGTGCGCCGATCCAATGTTGCATAGGCTGCCGGCGCGCGCAAAGCCCCGGGACGGCGTGTCAAGGGGCGTGTCGCTGCCGGCGCGTCATCGGGGGTGTGTCAGGGGAGTGTTGTGGCCGGCGCGTCAGTGGGGGCGTTCCAGGGGCATGGCCACGGCCTCCGGACTGGACCATGGCGCGCCAGCGGCTGGCCCGGCACGCGCAAGTTACACCTGCCTCGGGCAGGCGTAACTTGTGCAACAAAGGTAGGGCGGGAGGGTTAGAATGGGTCCACTGTATTTAAACAAACTTTTAATACTTTATATTTCTCAGTGGGTTTTATGATCCGCCAGTCAAGGACCCTTGATGATTCCACTTCTTAGTAATATTCACCTGTCTAAAACTAAGAAACATGCCTTTTTCTGTATAGCTTCTTATTTTTGGAACTCTTTGGCAATGGAGGGTAAATGTAGCATCAGGACATGCTAGAGAGTTAAAGTTCCTTGATGGAATAAATGACTGTTTCATGGAGCAATTGGTTCAGGAACCAACGAGAGAGGGAGCTATTTTAGATTTAATCTTTAGTGGAACACAGGATTTGGTGAGAGTGGTAACAGTTGTGGGGCCACTTGGTAATAGTGATCATAACAAATTCAAATTTGAATTAATGACTGGAAGGGAGACAATAAGTAAATCTATAGTTCTAGCACTAAACTTTCAAAAGGAAGATTTTGATAAAATGAGAAAGATAGAAAAAAACTGAAAAGTGCAGCTACAAAGGTTAAGAGTGTCCCAACAGGTGTGGACATTGTTTAAAATTACCATCTCATAAGTGCAGTCCAGATGTATGCCACACATTAAAAAAGGAGGAAGAAAGTCCAAGTGGCTGCTAGCTTGGTAAAAAGGCAAAATGAAAGAGGATATTTTAGCCAAAAAATTGCCTTAAAAATTGGAAGAATCCATCTGAAGAAAATAGGAAATAGCATAAACATTGGCAAGTTAAATGTAAAAGAGAGAATTTGAAAAAGTTGGCTGGAGAAGCAAAACCCCATAATAAAACCTTTTAAAAATATATCAAAAGCAAGAAACCTGCGAGGGAGTTGCTTAAGACCATTAGATGATCAAGGGGTTAAAGAGACACTTAAGGAAGATCAGGCCATTGCTGAAAGACTAAATTAAGTTTTTTGCTTTAGTGTTTATGAAGATATTGGGGAGATACCGGTTCTGGAAACAGTTTATCGGGTGATGATTCAGATGTACTGAACCAAATCACAATGAACTTGGAAAATATAGTAGGCCAGATTGACAAACTGAAGAGTAGTAAATCACCCAGACCAGATGGTTTACACCCAGGGGTTCTGAAAGAACTCAAATATGAAATTTCAGATCTATTACTAGTAATTTTTAACCTATCATTAAAGTTGTCCATTGTACCTGAAGGCTGGAAGATGGCCAGTGTAACCCCGATATTTAAAAAGGGCTCCAGGGGAGATCTGAGATGCTATAGAACAGTGAGCCTGACTTCAGTGCCTGGAAAAATTGTGAAAACTGTTCTAAAGAACATAATTTTGTTTTAGACTTTCAAGCAGTCAGGAGCCTGCTGCCTCCTGCTCTCTAAATTTTTCTTAACTTATGGGAAAGGAGTAAGGAAGTCTTCCCATTTAAGACCCAGCTTAAGCTTGTTTTTGGTCTCTCAAGTCAATTTTTGAGAATTCCCTGTGAGAGCCTTGATACCCATTCACAGTGGTAAGGTTAGAAAATGTGTTAGGGAAGATTCTGGCAGACTTTTGATTCTCTTCCAGAGAATAAAGGCTGTCTAGTGACCCAATGTAGAGGAAAAATATTTTTGCATTAACTGTCTTTTTGAACTATCCCCTATGTTTGGAGACAAGGAAGTTTTATTCCACTCTTCCTGCTTCTTAGTTGATTTTTTCCCATTTTGGGTTCAAATAATAGTTTTGTTCCACTTGGAGCTGATGACCCTTTGTACCTGGGAATCAGTAAATTTACCTTTGTCATTCAGAAAGAAACAGAAGTGTTGCAAGTTTCATCTAAAGGAAAGCATCCTAGTGAAGTGCACTATCAGGAGGAAACCAAAAGAAATGAAATAAAGGTAATAAGAAGTCTGTTGCTATTGGGGAAAGTAATAATTAAGGGCATGAGAAGTGCCCACCAGGCTCTGACTAAGGAGGAAAGAGAATTAAAGAACTTGTTGGACAAAGATTAAATCTGGGGCTAAATTCTGTTTAAATATAACACCACCAGTGTGGAGATCTAAGAATTAAATTGGTATTTGAAGAAGGATTGGACTGCAATCAATCTAAATGGATATTGTAGATAGAAAGGAGTTCAGTATAAGTACAGAGTTTCCAGTTAAGAAACAGAGACTTTGTTGAAGAAATGAAGTCACAGGTTTATTATTTCTTTCTTCTGTGTTATTATTTATTGAATGGAATTAAGGAAACAGTGACGTGTGAATACTATGCATTCAGTCATCTAATCAACTATCAGTGAAGAAGTTGGAAACCACTATTCTTCTCCTGTGTGTTTAATGGATGCAGAGATTGGGTTGATTATTAGTGCTGTGTATCAAGAGTGGAAAGGGGCTTGAACTGCAAAGACGCAGGGTATAAGACTATTGTTTGACCCCGCACTTAGGAGCTTGAGCCTCAGAGAGTAAGCTATCTGGTGGGTGGAAAATGAGTTGTGCCTAAAAGGTTCATCTCCTATTTCTTTCTCTGTGTCCCTGGATGCAAGTAAAAGAATCCATCCCACCTAGTTGGTTACACTGAATTGGCCACTGTTAGAAACAGGATGTTGAGTTTGATGGACCCTTGATCTGATCCAGTATGGTAACTTCTTATGTTCTTAATGTTAATGGGGAGGTAAAAACATGGTTGTATCCAGAAAACTGAAAGCTTATTCTTAGAGATCCTATTGGTATGTGTGAATCTCAGCTCATCTATTTTTAATCTGAAAATTTGTTTATGCCTTTGTAAGTTTTTGTGTTGGTATTTTGTATGCATCGGTTGTTATTACAACATCCATGTGGACGTTTTTTAATTGTTCTGCTGTTACAGTTTTGGACTGTTTGTTCCTCCCCTTCAATTATATTAGAAAGTTGTGAAATAAATCTAAGAAATTAATAAAATGAAATAAATCTTTCCTGATCTAATTTTGTTTTTTAAAATGAAGTGTGGAAATGCCATTCCTTTTCCTGCCTTCAGCTTCTTTTTGGCTGCAACTTTAGTTATTGCAGGGAGTAGGAGGCTTAATGTTATGTCATCTACCTCATAGCTTAATTTATCTTGATAAATGGTATAGCAGTTGATTGCTTTTTCTCTTCCCATCAGCATGGATTTCTGCCAAACGTATTTAAAGTGATGTCACATCGTCCAGCTGAATTCCGAGCATTATTTGCTTACTATGATGCCATTATGAACAAAGAATCAGGTAAAAGTACTCAATAACATGTAAACTGCTGTTCTGCTACAGAAACCAGTGAAACATTTCTGAGCAACAAAGGTTAAAGTTACAGACTAGTTTAGTTGCCTGGTGGATTTTCACGGAAGTTCTAACATGATGAAAACCCATATCGCGAAAACTCCAATATCCCAATAATAGGTTATTTTGATGTCAACATCTTCCCCTGATGATCTAATGAGCTGCTTTTACCTTTGTTGCTCAAAAAAGCAACAGGGTATTTAGTGTATTTTTAAATCTGACATTTCCAGAAGATCTGCATGACATCCTGCAGTAAGAATCCCTTTTTTTTCTGATATAATCAGTGCTTCTAGCCTGCATTGATTGTACAGCTGCTGCCTGCCCAGAGAAACTAAATCATTAGCTTGTTGCCACCTATCAAAGATCTCTTTCTACCTTTAAAGTTACATTGTAAACCGGTATGATGTATGCATACTAATACCGGTATATAAAAGTTTTTAAATAAAATAAATAAATATTTGTCAATCTGCCACAGATCAACATTTCTGAAAGCTTTCACAGCTCTTAATTCAAACTTTTGAAGAAACCTGCAGGCTTCTGTTCCAGCTCCTCACCTCCCAAACAGCCTGCAGGGAACCTTCTCCTTCTGTTGTTCCCCCACACCCTTCCTCTTGTCCTGAAGTGAACAAAATGATGAGGGGTGAAGTTGGAGAGGACAGAATATATGAGCCCTCAAAGATCTCTTAAATCCTTACCAAACCAAAGATAATTTTGAAATAATTCTTGGATGAGACCCCTTTAGAAGAATTTCATCTTTATATAAAGGTTCTTGCCCCTGCATATGTGGCCAGTCATACGTCATTTACAAAGACCTGGATGTGTTTTGGTGTCCCACAGCTGGCTGAGAGGGCATTCATTTCAATTCCTAGAAGCTTTGATGACTGACATCATTATAATGGCAGCACATTGTGAACCAGCACTTCTATGGAGGGCTTGTACCATGCCCACAGAGCAGAATGTAAGAGCGAGACTGTCCAGGCTATGCTGTTTTCACGAACGTGTTGCAGTACCTAAATATATGAGTCTTCGCCATAAGCAGATTTGGCACCATATAAGCACCTGGCTGAATCAGGAGAAAGGAACTTGATATCGCTTAGTACCATCACCACATGCTTAGGCAGCAGACCTACGTACATAGTATTATACACTGGGCATATGAGCATTTCTCTCTGGGAGAGGACTGGCTATTGTTCTTACCTGTGGCTGCCAGCTCTACGCTGGGAGGGAGGGAGGGGAGGTTGGGGAGTAATTAAGACACAAAATCATGTGAAAGTCTATGCCTTTATTGTACGTTTTGTTTGTGTTTCCCATTGACAAACATTGTTGTCCACAGATGTTGTTTGCTGTTTACACTTTCAATAAAAAAAATTTAAAATTAAAAAAAAAAAAAAAGAAAGCATTGTCTCACTGACCAAATGGGCATCAACACAGACAGCTTTTGGATGCAGAATTCTCTCAAGGGATGTTGCTCCCTCCTCCTCTTATGGCCTGTTGGTTAGAAGTGCTCACACTGAGAGCCAATAGGCCAGTGGAGAAGGGAGGAGAAGCAGGGTTTGGGAGAAACTTTCAGTCTTGTTTGCCCCTAAAGCCTGCTTGTATGGTAGGGCTCTGTACCAACCAGCTGCTTACCAATTCCCAATCACAATTGCTAATTTACAGCCCGATCCAGTAAAGTCCGTGGGAGAGCGGACTAACGCCCGCTCTCCCGGCGCGCGCACCGGCCCCTCGCCGGTGCGAGCGATCCAGTATTTAAATTAGGCGACGCGGTGCAAACGAGGAAAAGGAGGCGCTAGGGACACTAGCGCGTCCCTAGCGCCTCCTTTTGGCCTGGAGCGGCGGCTGTCAGCGGGTTTGACAGCCGACGCTCAATTTTGCCGGCGTCGGTTCTCGAGCCCGCTGACAGCCACGGGCTCGGAAACCGGACGCCGGCAAAATTGAGCGTCCGGTTTTCGGCCCGACAGCCGCGGGCCGAATTCAAAATTTTTTTTTTTTTTTTTTACTTTTTTTTACTTTTGGGGACCTCCGACTTAATATCGCTATGATATTAAGTCGGAGGGTGCACAGAAAAGCAGTTTTTACTGCTTTTCTGTGCACTTCCCTGGCGCCGGAAGAAATTAGCGCCGACCTTTGGGCGGCGCTAATTTCTTAGAGAAAAATGTGCGGCTTGGCTGCACATTTTACTTACTGGATCGCTCGGGAATACCTAATAGGGCCATCAACATGCATTTGCATGTTGAGGGCGCTATTAGGTGCCGCGGGTGGGCCGCGTGTTTTCCTCCCCTTACTGAATAAGGGGTAAGGGAAAACACGCGTCCAGAGCAGGGTGACAGTGCGCTCCGACGGAGCACACTTTACTGGATCGACCTGTTAGTGACTGGGAATGTTGTATTCTGGAGTTATGCACGCACTGTGCAGCCAGTGAGTACACTGCAGTGTATCTTGTCCCAAGCTCAATGCTTTTCCTGATGTAGTTAATATAGATATTTTGGTGGACAGAGGTGGTTTAATTAAATGAAGACACTGTACATCTATATGTAGGATTAAGGATGGTAAAAAGTACCTGCATTGGAGAAATTACTTACCTGATAATTTCGTTTTCCTTAGTGTAGACAGATGGACTCAGGACCAATGGGTATAGTGTACTCCTGATAGCAGTTGGAGACGGATCAGATTTCAATCTGACGTCAGCCCCAGTACATATACCCTTGCAGGAAGTGCAGCTCTTCAGTATTCTCCTCAAAAAGCATTGTGGATATATGTCTGACTGACTACTTTGAATAACTTGTATAACTTCAGAACTTGAAGAACTTGATTAACTTTATAACTTGATTAACTTGAACTAGTTGAATTGGCTATAGCTGGAGACCGCCAGTGCCCTCAACCGGGAAACGTCGACACCAAGTAGGATGGGTGTCCTAGATGAAGGAAAGCATGGCTTACCCTTGAATCACTCAAGAATTCCATGAGTAACGGCAGCCGAGGGCGGGATGCTGAGTCCATCTGTCTACACTAAGGAAAACAAAATTATCAGGTAAGTAATTTCTCCATTTCCTAGCATGTAGCAGATGGACTCAAGACCAATGGGATGTATAAAAGCTACTCCTGAACCAGGTGGGAGGCTGCCCGTGACCCACTTAGTACTGCCCTTGCAAATGCCGTGTCCTCCCAGGCCTGAACATCCAGTCAGTAAAACTTGGAGAAGGTGTGGATGGAGGACCATGTTGCCGCCCTGTAATCTCAGTGGGTGACATCTTGGTTTCTGCCCAGGACATTGCCTGGGCTGTAGTAGAATGGGCCTTGACTTGTTGAGGCGGCAGCTTGCCTGCTTCTAAGTAGGCCACCTTGATGACTTCTTTGATCCAGCGGGCTATGGTTGCTCACGAGGCCGCTTCCCCTTGCCTCTTCTCGCTGTAGAGGATGAATAGGTGGTCCGTTTTTCGTACGGGCTCCGACATTTCCAGGTATCAGGATAGTTGTTTGCTGATGTTGAGGTGGCTTAGACTTCGAGCCTCTTCCGAATTCTTATGTTCATCTGGCAATGGTAGCGAGATGGTTTGGTTGAGATGGAAGTGAGACACCACTTTGTGGAGGAACAAAGGTACCGTGCATAGCTGGATGGTCCCCGGGGTGAGCCTGAGGAACGGCTCACGGCAAGACAGTGCTTGTAGTTCTGAAATGCGGCGGGCTGAACAAACTGCCAGCAGGAATGCTGTTTTCAAAGTTAATAGTCGGAGAGACAGGCCGCGGAGGGGTCTGAAGGAGGCTCCTTCTAGGAAATCCAGGACCAGGTTGAGGTTCCAAAGCGGTACCGGCCACTTTAGGGGCGGATGGATGTGCTTGACCCCTTTCAGGAAGCGTGAAATGTCCGGGTGAGAGGCTATGCTGTCGCTCTCGCTCTTGGTTCCGTAGCATGACAATGCGGCCACCTGTACCTTGATGGAGTTGAGGGACAGGAATTTTGACTGAGCGTGGTATGATATCGTGGTCTTCGCACCAGGCTTCGAATACTCTCCAAATCCTTATGTATGTTAGAGATGTGGAGAACTTGCGTATTTGGAGTAGGGTGTCGATTACAGCACCCGAGTATCCGCTCTTTCTCAGGCGAGCCCTCTCAATGGCCAGAATGTAAGAGAGAATCGAGCTGGATCCTCATGGAGGATCGGCCCTTGTTGGAGCAGGTCTCTGTGTGAAGGTAGTGGCAGGGGGGTCCCTGTCAGAAGTCTTCTCATGTCTGCGTACCACGGTCTTCTTGGCCAGTCCGGGGCCACCAGAAGTGCTGGTCCCCTGTGCAGTTGGATCTTGTGAATGATTACGCCTAATAGGGGCCACGGTGGGAAGGCGTATAACAGAGTCTCCTGTGGCCAGGTCTGTACCAGGGTATCGATCCCCTGGGACTGAGGCTCCTGCCTGCGGCTGAAGTAACTGGGCACTTGGGTATTGGACTGGTTTGCCAGAAGGTCCATGGCTGGTGTTCCCCAATGATCCACTATCATTTGGAACGCTGCAGTCGACAGCTTCCATTCTCCTAGGTCTAGACTTTCTCTGCTGAGGTAGTCTGCCGTGATGTTGTCTTTCCCAGCGATGTGAACGGCCGAGATCTCCTGGAGGTTCACTTCTGCCCCCAACATTAGGGGGTCTATTTCCAGAGACACCTGTTGGCTTCTGGTTCCCCCCTGACGGTTGATGTAGGCCACTGTTGTGGCGTTGTCGAACATTACTCTGACCGCTTTGTCTCAGAGTCTGTGACCGAACCGTAGGCAGGCTAGTCTGACTGCCCGAGCTTCTAGGCGATTGATGTTCCATCCCGACTCTTCTGCGCGCCACTGCCCTTGGGCGGTTAGCTCCTCGCAGTGTGCTCCCTATCCTCATAGGCTGGCATCTGTGGTGAGCAGGGTCCAGGTTGGTGAGGATAGTCTTGTTCCCTGGCTCAGGTGGCTGTCCTGCAGCCACCATCGTAGCTGGGTCCGAACTCTGCCCGGGAGCTGTAGACGTACGGCGTAGTTCTGGGACAGTGGATTCCATCGCGATAGAAGTGAGCCCTGTAGGGGTCTCATGTGAGCTTGTGCCCATGGCACTACTTCCGGTGTGGATGCCATGAGACAGAGGGCTTGTAGGTAATCCCATGCTGTGGGGCGAGGTTCACTCAACAGGATTTGCAACTGGTTCCTCAGTTTTGATCTCCTTGTTGGAGTCAGGCTGACCTTGTCTTCTTTGGTGTCGAATCGGACTCCTATGTATTCTAGAGGCTGTGAGGGCTGCAGACAACTCTTGTTTGTGTTGACCACCCATCCGAGGCTCTCCAGTTGAGTTTTGACTCTGTTGGTTGCCTGGTGACATTCCTCTGAGGATTTCGCCCTGATCAGCCAATTGTCTAGGTAAGGGTGTACGAGGATTCCTTCCTTCCTCAGTGTTGCCGCCACCACCACTATGATCTTGGTGAACATCCGGGATGCTGTGGCTAACCCGAAGGGTAGTACCTGGAACTGGTAGTGACGGTCCAGGATTTTTTTTTTTTTTTTTGATTTCAAAAGATTTTTATTGGAATGAGAAGCATCGCAAACATATCCAGAAAAGACAAAATACATGTCAGAGGCCAAATGTTGGACATGTATGTGGAACACAGAACAGAATACAGAAACAACCTCATAATCCATTTTCCATAGTTAAGAAACTGAGTACAGTTTCAAGTCAACCCCCCTCCCCCCAAACAACTGGTATAGCATAGTATAAAATAGAATAATATGAAAGCAACAATAGAGTTCCATTACAGCATTCAGTGTTAGGTAACAATGCGAAGAATCTATAAGAGCATGGTAAACTCTCTCCTCCTGTGTAGAGAAAGCAAGGGAAACAGGGAAACAGTGCCCTACAGACCTAGAAGATGGTGTCCTAAGACCCAGCACACTTCGTACTATAGGAGACAGGACTCAGCGAAGAGGGTAATGACCTACAAGACTCCATATGAGTCGGAGAGACTCACAACTGCCAATCAAGCGGGGAAACCAATCCCGTTATTGACAGGAGGCGAACCATCTTTGATAGGGTTCCCATGTTCTCGTAAAAGCAGCAATGCGAGAATGATGAACAGCTGTAAGTCTACTCAACTGGTAATAATTATGTAACCGAGCCTGCACTCTGGCTAGGCTAGGGGCAGCGCTCTGCTTCCAGTGCAATGCAATTTCTGTACGTGCTGCAATAAAGACCAATTGCGCAACTCGTTGGTGGTCCTTATTTAAGTCCTCGACATGCAAGGGAAGAAGAGCGTGCCAGGGGTCAACTTCAAGCGATACTCCCAACACAGTCGACACCCAAGACACCACATTGCGCCAATACTGTACTACACGGGGGCAGCTCCACCAAATATGGTAATAAGTACCAGGATCCCCGCAGCCACGCCAGCACAACTCAGAAAAAACCGAGCGGAATCTATGTAATCGGACAGGAGAATAATGCCAACGATACAGCATTTTATAGCAATTTTCCTGTATACCCGCTGAGATGGAGCACGTATGGGCGTTAGTAAAAATGTCATCCCATTCTGTATCAGCTAATTCCCGTTGAAAATCAGAGACCCACGCCTTCTGCTGCGGAGATGGACTAGTCCGTCTCCCATTCAGTAACGCATAGATCTTAGAGATCACGCCCTTCATATTCTGAGCATTCATACAGTACGTTTCAAAAAGAGAGCCTGTCAGTTTAAGAGTGCCCAGGCGCAGCGCGCGGTGGAGGGAGTGGTAAACCTTAGCAAAGAGAAGAAAATCAGTGGGAAAATTTGCATGACGGTGTCCCAAATCCTCCCTGGACTGTAAAGCCCCCTGCACTTGTACATGATCTATAAGCACAATGCCCGCCGCGCGCCATGCAAGTACCTCCTTGGAGAGGGCCTCGTGGGGCAATAGTGAATTAGTAAAAAGGTGTGTAAGGAGCATGTATGCCTCCCTGCCAACCAAGATTGATTTCCATTGGAACCATACCTGGACCGTGGTCCGCAGCGCAATAGGGAAATACAAAAAGGGGCCCCATGTAGCGCGGGGCTGCCACGGTATAGCCGATAAGGGCATACTCCCTACCATAGCTTGCTCCAAAAAAGCCCATTGAGGTATCTCTTGTGTTCTATGCAACACTACTAAGGCCCGAAGTTGAGCAGCACCATAGTACCAGTTGAGGTTGGGAACACTCAAGCCTCCTCTATTTTTAGGTAAGTATAAAGTAGAACGCGCTACTCTAGGTGGTCGCTTGCGCCAGATAAACCCAAATATAAGTTGTTGCCACTGACGAAGGACATCAGACTTTATAAAAATAGGAATGGTGGTGAAAAAGTAGAGAAAACGGGGTAAGATATTCATTTTAACTAGGGCAATGCGACCCAGCCACGAGTGGGTGTCACGGCCCCATCGCTCCAGATCCCTTCTGACTTGCTGAACAAGCGGATTATAATTTAGGTGGAACAATAAGTCAGATCTAGGCCCAATACGCACTCCCAGATATTTTAACGCTCCCTTGGCCCACTTGAATGGGAATAAACCCCTGAGGCGATGCACCTCCTCCTCAGGCAATGTGAGATTGAGAATCTCTGACTTGTCATAATTCACCCTAAGCCCGGAAACTGCAGAGAATTGATCAAGCTCCTGCATGATACCCGAGAGGGAAGTGAATGGATCCGTGAGAGTGAGCATCACATCATCCGCAAAAAGGGAGATTTTGAAGTGGTGATCACCCGCACGGATTCCCGTTATAGAGTGAGCAAGTCTGATTCTGGTGGTAAGGGGTTCCAAAAATAGCGCAAAAAGTAAAGGGGAAAGCGGACACCCCTGTCTGGTGCCTCTGCCTATGGCAAAAGGTTTCCCATACCTGCCATTTACTTTGACTCGTGCCTGGGGGTGGTCATAAAGCTTCTCAATCCAAGTGATAAAGGTACCGCCAAAACCCATGCAAGAGAAGGTGCGCAACAAAAAGGGCCAGTGGACAAGATCAAAAGCCTTTTCGGCGTCCAATGAGAGAAGTATGGCGGGCACCTGGGAGTGATGGACATAATCTATAATATCAACAATTCGTCTGACATTGTCAGCAGCAAGCCTGCCAGGTACAAAGCCAACCTGATCAGAGTGAACGAGCTTGGGCAGTACCCCGTTTAATCGGGCCGCCAACACCCGCGCCAATAATTTTAGATCAAGATTGATCAGGGAGATGGGGCGGTAAGACCCGCATTGGGTATGGTCACGACCTGGTTTAGCTATAACCGATATCCCGGCAGTGTTACTATCCTGGGCGATATGTCCCCCCTGACATAGGGAATTAAACATATTGGTAAGGGGCGCCGCCAGAATAGCAGCAAAAGTACGATAATATGATCCCGTGAACCCATCCAATCCCGGGGCCTTGCCTGGCTTCAATCCCTTAATTGCTGCCAATACTTCTGAGACTTCTATAGGGCTATCCAAAAAGGCCTGTTGGTCAGGGGTAAGAGAGGTTAGTGGGATGTCGCCCAGATACGAAAATATGTCCGCCTCCCCAATACCCTGAGCGCCCTTATAAAGCTGAGCATAAAAATCAGAGAAAGAATCACGAATCTCCTCCGATGTCGTGACCAGGGAACCCTGTGCAGTACAAAGCTTTCCCACCAGGGTTTGAGCCCTGGCTGTCTTAAGCTTCCGAGCCAGGTACCTCCCAGCCTTATTGCCGCCCTCAAAAAATTGTTGCTTCAACATGAGGAGATGGTGACTAATAGCTGTATCCTCAAGGGAGCGCAAAGCATCTTTTGCTCTAAGGAGTTTTGTATAGGTAATGTGGGAGCCATCTGCTATATGTTGCTGGGTTAGGTGAGATACCTGCAGCTTAAGAGAGGAACGGTCCTTCTCCCGCTCTCTATTGCAGTGGGCCGCCCGAACAATAAACCACCCTCTAATTACAGCCTTGGAGCAGTCCCACACCACGGTAGGGCTACTCTCTGCCTGTGTGTTGTTACGAAAGTACTCCTGTAATTGAGTAGTCGTGGTAAACACAAAATCCTTATCTGTTAATAGACTATCATTAAGACGCCACGATTTGAACCCCCGATCTTGGTCTCCAAGGCGAACAGTAAGCCAGATCGGACCATGATCGGACCACGTAATAGGCTCCATACCGGCCGTGGTAACCCTGTTTTGCAAATGCGAGGAGACAAATAAGTAGTCAATGCGGGAGTAGGTGCCATGTGGAGAGGAGAAAAAAGTATAGGATCTGGAGTGTGGATTTCGCTGCCTCCACAGATCCACCAAACTCCAGCGATCCAGGAAGGATCTCCATTCCTTCCGCATCCCAGGCGGTGCCACAGCCCGTGAAGAGCTGTCGAGAGTGGGATCATAGACCGCATTAAAGTCACCACCCAGCACCAATTCACCCTCCCCATAGGCAAGAAGCAACTGGTCCATTTCATGAAGAAAGGCAGCTTGTGATGTATTAGGAAAATAGACATTCAATAAGGTAATTACGCAGGACCCCACCCGTAATTTAAGAAAGAGATATCTGCCGCAGGAGTCATAGTGGGAATCTAGCACCTCATGAGTGAGAGAATTAGAGATGAGAATTCCCACACCGGCATAGCGGGAGGACTTTGTACTTGCAGCCTAATAAGACTGGGAGTAGGAAGGAAAAACCAACAGCCTTTCGTGGTGTTTCCGCACATGCGTTTCTTGAACATAAACAATAATAGCTCCCAGACTCTGCATCTCCCTCTTTAGCAACAAGCGTTTTCTCGGAGTATTAATACCCTTTACATTAAGAGAGACAATTTTAGACGCCATAGCATAGTAAACTCGAAGGCATCCCCCTGTATTCCCACCATATCCCACTAGTCATAGGAAGTAGAGGCTCATACCAAGAAGTGAGAGAAAGATTGTTACCAGATACATCAGCATAAAGAAAACAAAGATACCAGCTGTCATCCCCATTAGTCCAATTGTGTGTCACCCAAACCCAGTGGGGTACCACACTCCCTCGGGGAGCTACCATCAGATTCCCAGCAGTCACCCGCCTCCCTCCCCTCCCCGCAAGCTCAAAAGAAAACTTGGCATTGAATAATAATGCTATAACATACCCAGGTAAGCAATTCGTAACAGTAAAAAACTAAAGCAGTATAACGGAATACAACAAGCAGATGTATAGGCAGAAGGCCCGGTACCCTCCAAACTTTGATACCAGAACAGCGCCAAGGGCGCATAGACCGAAATGAAGGCAATAGTCTATAGCAGATCACAAAGGCACTCCTCAGCCCACATCAGAAGAAGCCGGGGTTTTATTACCAGGGTGCCGTCGCAGTCTTTTGCCTCCCTTAGCAGCTCGCTGCCAACGTGGTACAGCATCCATTTTAGCGGGCGGTGGCGCCAGCTTTGGCGCTTGAAAGGTGACCGAGAGTTGAGCTTGCTTGAAAGCCTCCACCGCCTCTGCAACAGTTTTAATCCGATACGTGGTGCCCTGCACTTGAAACTGCAGGCCAAAAGGAAATGTCCACCTGTATCTGATCGAAGTGGACCGAAGACTGGCAGTCACTTCACGTAGGTCATAACGTCGTTTGAGAGTTGTTGGAGCGAGATCTTGGAATATAAAGATAACATGGTTGTTCCATCGGATGTCCTTTAATTTTCGCGCTGCCTCAGCAACCAGAGATCTCTGGAAAAAACTGTGAAAGCATAGAACAAGATCCCTAGGCCTCTGGTCCCTCCGGGGACCCAGCGCCCGATGCGCTCTCTCCAAGCGGATCTCCGAGGGCTGTATGGCTGAAGTTACTGCATCCGAAGTAGGGAGAGACAAAATATAAGAGCAGATCTGCTGTGCGGTGGTAAAGGCATCCGCATACTCCTCAGTGTCAGGAACCCCCCGAATGCGGAGATTACATCTCCTACTGCGATTCTCGAGGTCCTCAACTTTCTCTTGTAGGGCCCCGAGTTCTGAAGTGAAATTTAACTGCTGAGAGGTCAGGGTGTTTAGAGCCTCGCTGTGACCCTCCACCCTGATATCAATCTCATCCACCCGATATCCCAGCGCTGCAATGTCTTCTTTAATGTCTGCAACTGCAGCCATGATATCAGCCTTGTCCCGCTTCATATCGGCCCTGAGTGTGACGAACCAGTCGCAAATCTCATCCCTAGAGAGGGGGACTGGGGCTAGTGAGGAGTCCTCTCTGTCGGCGGAAATGTCCTCCGGAGCAGAGGCCGCTGAGTCGGGGACCGGCACGGGCGCCACGCAGCCGCCATCTTCTAGGCCCGGATCGAGCGCCGCCTTTTCATAAGAAAACTGCCGCAAATCGGCGGTCTTACGTTTCGAGGCCATCTCCGGAGGTGCCTGAGCTCCTAGCACTGCTGTAGTATACGAATGCGGGCGAAAAAACTGCAAAATCTGCCGTTACTGGGTAGTGAGAACTTGCAGGGAGCGGAGCACGAATCTCAGGCGACCGCTTCCATCCGATGCGCAACAGCGCCCCTGCGCAACAGCGCCCCACGGTCCAGGATTTTGAAGCCTAGGAAGCGCTGATGTTCCTGATGGATCCAGATGTGTAGGTAGGCTTCCGAAAGGTCCAGGGATGTGAGAAACTCTCCCGGTTGTATCGCCCCTATTACAGAGCGTAGGGTTTCCATGCGGAAGCGGAGAATCCTCAGGTGGCGGTTGACCGACTTGAGGTCCAGGATGGGCTTGAACGTCCCCTCTTTCTTGGGGACGATAAAATAAATGGAATAATGCCCAGTATTTATTTGCTGTGGAGGTACTGGGGTTATGGCCTCGAGGGCCAGTAGTCTGGTCAGTGTAGCTTCCACTGCCACCCTCTTGGAGGAGTCGTGGCAGGGGGATTCCACGAACTTGTCCGGAGGGGTTCGGAGGAAATCCAGGTAGTACCCCTCTCAAATGATGGTTAGGACCCACTTGTCCGAAGTTCTCTCAACCCATCTTTGGTAGAACAGGGCAGGTCTGCCCCCTATAGCTTCTTCCTTTGGACGGGTCGGCTGAATCTCATTTTGGGGTGCGGCTAGGGCCTGGACCAGAGCTGGCTCCCCTCTTGTTGTGCTTGTTCCGAAAGGGCTGGTTCCTGCCTGTAGGACGGGGCGCTTGATAAGTGTTTCTGTATGGATTGAAGCGCTGTGAACCTCTGCCCCTGGAGGATCGGGCGAAGGGTCGCTGGTTACGCTTGTTCCTGTCTTCCAGTAGCCACGGAAGTGGGGACTCACCCCATTTGTCAGCCAGTTTCTCTAGTTCGCTGCTGAACAGGAGGGATCCCTTGAAGGGCATCCTTGTGAGTCTCGTTTTGGAGGACGCGTCGGCCAACCAGCTTCGGAGCCAGAGTTGTCTCCTGGCTGCCACAGCTGATGACACTCCTCTAGCTGTGGTGCGCACCAGGTCGGAAGCAGCATCCACGAGGAATGATACTGCTGGTTCCATGGCTTCCCCAGGGGTGTTGCTCCTGGTCTGTGATAGGCAGGCACGTGTCACAACGGTGCAGCAGGCCGCCATTTGTAGGGACATAGTGGCGACGTCGAAGGACTGTTTAAGGATGGATTCCAGACGCCTGTCTTGTGCATATTTGAGTGCTGCGCCTCCCTCCACTGGGATAGTAGTGCACTTTGAGATCACGCAGACCATGGCATCCACCTTTGGGCATGTCAGAAGGTCTTTGGCCGCCAGGTCCAGAGGATACATGGCTGCCATGAACGAAGACCCTGGAGTAATCCATTCCAGGTCAATTAGCTTTTGGACAGCTTGTAACAGAGGGAAATGGTGAGAGGTCTGACGGAGTCCCTCTAGTAGGGGATTTGTCTTAGGCTCCCCCGAGGCACTTGTGCCCAGGATAACGAGCTCCTTCAGGCTGTGGGTGACCAGGTCTGGAAGCTCGTCCTTGGTAAAGAAGCGTCTCATGGTCCGGTGAGGCTCTGTCCCCAGAGGGAGTTCCCCTTCCTCCAGGGGCTCTGATTCCTCCTCCGAGATGTCCCTGTCCCCGTAAGTGGGGCTTCCAGGTGGTGGATTCACTTCTCTGGGCCTCGAGTGGCCCAGAGCATAGAGGTCCTTTGGTGAAGGCTGTGGCCATGTTATTGGAGGCTCCATCTGCATGTGAACGAAGGTGTGCAGGCCTTTGAAAAATTCCACCCAGGAAATAGACGCTGGGTCCAAGTTAGGAGGCGCTGTGTCCCTGGGGGGGCCCCATATGAGGGGGGGTCCCGCTGGGATTTTCTAGGTCTGGAATACTTAATGAGGACCTAGCACTCAGGCCCGGATGGGCCTGGACCTGGGCTTGATCCCCCAGGACCTCCTCGCACTGGATACATAGGGCGTCGGCCTCTTTGTGTTGTGCGGCTCTGCGGAAAGCAGGTGTAAATCTGCGCGCGCCAGCGGGCTGCTGGCGCGCCATCACCTGACCCGGGGGCTGGTCCGGAGGCCTCGACCATGCCCCCAGGCCGGCGCCACGCCCCCAGGCCCGCCCCCGAAACGCCGCGTCACTCACGGCCCGCCCCTCGACACGCCCCCCCATGCAAGCCCCGGGACTTATGCGCGTCCTGGGGCTTGCACGTGCCGCCGAGCCTATGCAAAATAGGCTCGGCGCGCACAGGGGGGGGTTTGGGGTAGGTTTTTCGGGGGGTACGCGTGTACCCCTTTGAAAATCTACCCCATTATGCGCTCTGGTGCATCGAATATGTGCGTGTGGATGGATGTGCGCCCAGGATGTGCGCGCTGGTGTGCGCACAAGTCGCAGTTATGCGCTCGGCAAAGTAAGCACAAGTTGCGCGCGTAACTTGTGAGTACGGTACTTGAGCGTGTAACGTTGTGCGCACGGCTCGAGACGGGTCGGGCGGCGAACAGGGCCAAAATGGCGACGGCGACCACACAGGCAATATGGTGACCACCTCGGAGGGCCTCCACGTGGGAGAGCGCTTGGAGCTACCCGGAGCCTGGCCCTGCTAGGGCGGATCAACCCAGTGGCACTGGTCCCGGCCGGCGACTCCTTGAGCTTCGGAGACCGGAGTCTTTAAACAAGATTTCTGCCTTACCTTGTCTCGGTGCTTCCCGGTTTCGTTCCGGGCAGTCTCTGGCTGCGGGGGGAGAGGGCAAATACCTTCTCCACAGCGCTCGAGGTTGCACCCGCTGCCTCTCAGCCGTGCCAGAAATCGGGGGCTAGGTCCCCGCCGGATGGCCGCCGGACCAAGGCTCACCTCCGAGGGACCACGGAAATCACCTCGGGAATTCTCAACTGGGGGAGGGACCCGAGGGTGTCACCGCAGGAGAGCGGGGCTCGCTGTTGAGGTAAGATTTCTTCTTATTTTGAGTTTTCTCCGTTAAATTTTACTCTAACGCTGTGAGAGCGTGCAGGTAGTCCCTAACTGCTATGGAGACGGAAAATACTGAAGAGCTGCACTTCCTACAGGGGTATATGTACTAGGGGCTGACGTCAGATTGAAATCTGATGCGTCTCCAACTGCTAACAGGAGTACACTATACCCATTGGTCCTGAGTCCATCTGCTGCACGCTAGGAAATACCTTGTTTTTGATCTGAGTCACAACTTATACAACTGAAACTATGATGATTTATGGCTTTTCTTTTCTATAGAACGACTCAGCAAGGCAGACAAAGAGCTTATTGCTGTGGCTACAAGTGTTGCCAACAGATGTCTGTACTGTGTAACAGCACATGCTGCTCAGCATAGAGTGTTCTCTAAACTTCCTACTTTGGCTGATCAGGTTAGTACATCACATAGAAACATGTTTACCACCAAGGCATGTAGTGACCTTAATCTTCCTGAGCCTACTGACCAGAAAGAAATAAAATGAATTGCAGATCACTCCTTTCTTTTGCTTTACCTGGGATGCAGCCATCATGTTTACTTCTCCAGGTCCATCATGAAAAGATTGTTTGTTTGAAATTGCGGAGGTATTTTTGTTTGAATACTATTATTGTGTTGCTGCCCAGAGTGAAGAGATGCAGAAGTGCGATGAAAATGAAAGGTCATCTAGCACAGCGGTTCTCAACCGGTGCGTCGCGACACACCAGTGTGTCGCCAAGCACCGGCAGGTGTGTCGCGTGGCTCCCGGTCCCTCCCGCTGCTCGTTCTTCCCTGCTGCCGTTGCCGCCGGGCTATCAGCACGTTCAAGCCCAGCGGGAACGGCAGCGGTGCAAAAAAAAAAAAAAAAGCTGTGGCATCCGCGGCTGCCCTTTTCTTCTTCCCGCGCCTGCATCCCCCCCCCCCCCCGGACCCGGAACAGGAAGTGATGCGCGGGAAGAAGAAAGGCCGTGCCGCGTGATAAACTAGCAGGCACGGCCTTTCTCACGCGGCACGGCCTTTCTTCTTCCCGCGCACCACTTCCTGTTCCGGGTCCGGGGTGGGGGGGGATGCAGGCACGGGAAGAAGAAAGGCCGTGCCGCGTGATAAACTAGCAGCGGCCGCTGCTAGTTTATCACGCGGCACGGCCTTTCTTCTTCCCGCGCACCGCGTATCACTTCCTGGTCCGGGGGGGGGGGGAAATGCAGGCGCGGGAAGAAGAAAAGGCCAGCCGCGGATGCCACAGATTTTTTTTTTTTTTGCACCGCTGCCGTTGCCGCCGGGCTATCAGCACGTTCAAGCCCAGCGGCAACGGCAGCGGTGCAAAAAAAAAAAAATCTGTGGCATCCGCGGCTGGCCTTTTCTTCTTCCCGCGCCTGCATTCCCCCCCCCGGACCAGGAAGTGATACGCGGTGCGCGGGAAGAAGAAAGGCCGTGCCGCGTGATGAAGTAGCAGCGGCCGCTGCAGCATCGGCCCCCAAGCTATTGCAGCAGACGGTAATCGGGAGAGGAGAGAGCAGCAGGAGCCTCCCGCGATCGATGGAATTCTTCCTTATTGGCCTGCGGGGGCTGGAGGAGGAGGAGCAGCTACCGTTGGGGGGGGGGGGAGGGAGAGAGAGAGGAAGTGAGTGACAGAAAGAGAAAGAAGCAGCCAGCCAGCCTGCCTGTGTGTGAGAGAATGTGTGTGATTGAGAGCCTGTGTGTAAGTGAGAGAATGTATTTGATCGAGAGTATGTGTGTGATTGAGAGAAACTGGTCAGAGAACTGATGTATGTGTATATGTGAGAGACAATGAAAGTGACTGCTCAAGGAGATGACTGATGTGTATGTGAGACAGTCAGGGATGTGTGTTTGTGTGTGTGTGAGAGAGAGAGAGAGAGAGAAAAAGCATGGAAGTGAGAAATCTGGGTATGTGAGAAAGCATGGGAGTGGGAAGCCTGTGTGTGTGCATGTATATGAGAGAGACTGGTTGGTAAGGTGACGGTGTGACTGGTGTGTATGTGAATGTGAGAGAGAGAATGTGATTCAGGGAATGAGAAGCCTGTGCACGTGGAGAGCGAGCATGGAAATGAGAGAGAGAGACTGGTGTGTGTGTATGTGTGTGTAACAGAGAAAGTGATTATGGGAATGAGAAGCCTGTGCATGTGAAGAGAGTGAGCATGGGAGTGAGAACCTGGGTGTGTGTGAGACACAGCATGGGAGGGAGAAGCCTGTGTATGTAAGACAGAACATGGAAGTGGGAAGCCTGTGTATGTGTGTGTATGCATGCATGAGAGAGATCAGGTGACGGGTGTGTGTGTATGTGTATGTGGGAATAAGAAGCCTGTGCATGTGAAGAGTGAGCATGGGAGTGTGTGAGATACAGCACGGGAGTGAGAAGCCTGTATATCTGAAAGAGAACATGGGAGTGGGAAGCCTGTGTGTGTGTATGCATGAGAGAGATCAGGTGACGGGTGTGTGTGTATGTGTGAGAGAGAGAAAGTGATTATGGGAATGAAAAGCCTGTGCAGGTGAAGAGTGGGCATGGGAGTGAGAAACCTGTGTGTGTGTGAGACACAGCATGGGAGTGAGAAGCCTGTATATCTGAAAGAGAACATGAGAGTGGGAAGCCTATGTGTGTGTGTATGCATGAGAGAGATCAAGTGACTGGTGTGTGTTTGTGTGTATGTGAGAGAGAGAAAGAAAGTGATTATGGGAATAAGAAGCCTGTGCATGTGAAGAGTGAGCATGGGAGTGTGTGAGATACAGCACGGGAGTGAGAAGCCTGTATATCTGAAAGAGAACATGGGAGTGGGAAGCCTGTGTGTGTGTATGCATGAGAGAGATCAGGTGACTGGTGTGTGTGTATGTGTGAGAGAAAGAAAGTGATTATGGGAATGAGAAGCCTGTGCATGTGGAGAGAACAAGCATGGGAGTGAGAGACTGGTGAGTGTATGTGAGAAAGAGAAAGTGATTATGAGAGTGAGAAGCCCATATATGTAAGTGGAACACGGGAGTGGGAAGCCTGTGTGTGTGTGTATGGCATGAGAGAAACTGTTCAGGAAGGTGACTGGTGTGTTTGTCAAAGACTGGGAGATGATTGGTGTGTGAGAGACAGAAACTGGTCATGGGGGCATGACTGGTATGGTGTGTGTGTGTGAGAGACATGGGCCCTAAGGAAGAGGACCATGAGTATAGAGCTTAGCCACTACTGCTGCTTCTGGTGTGTGCTACAGCCTGCATGGAAGAGGAGTAGGACAGCTGCTGGAGGGGGTAAGTAAAGGTGGCTTTTTAAGTTTATTTTTCTTGATTGACTGCCATTTTAATTATTTAATATTATGTGATGTGTCTGCTTTTTTTGAAATATTTTATTGGTGTTTGGAGAATTTTTAATAGTTTTTATGAGTTTTTAATTGTTGGATGTTATTCTGTTCATAGTTGTTGTGAAACATTTATTCTGCTTATTAGTATAGTTTTACAATTATTTCTGTGTGGGGATCTATAGCTGCTTGTTAGTTCTGTTTTCCTAATAAGAGGTGTATTGGTTTTTAGGGCCTGATTTTAATATTTATAGTGTTGCCTTTTCATAGATAGGGTTGCTCCTGTTTGAGTGTATTCCATAATACAGGTGTAACTGTGTGTGGATTAGTTTATGTGCATTACTACAGATCCTGGGAGTATGTTAGGTCGGTTCTGTGTCTGTTACAGAGATATTTTACTAGCATGTAAGTGTTTTATCAGTCTTATTTGTTGCGTTTTCTCAAGAGGACATGCATTGGTGGTAAACTGCTGTCTTTTCATAAGTAGGGCTATTGAGCCTGAAAGTACAAGGAGTTTGAGTTGCTGTTACTGAGATGACACCAGAACCAGAATATCTTTTTTGTAGATGAGTTGAATGGGGAATGTCATAATTCTGCTTTACATCCATTATTGTGGATCAGGGGGGTTCCCGTGGATGCAAACTGTACATTTACATCTAGCCCTGTGACGATCATGGGTCAGTGTGTCACGCATGTGAGAACCATCTGTCAGGTGTGTCCCGACAGAAAAAAGGTTGAGAACCACTGATCTAGCATATATCAAGCCACTGGAGCCATAATCACAACTAGTGCAGTAATCCCAACCATTATATCTCTGTTTGCAATAAAACCGAAACTAATGATGTGTTGGCATTCTTTGTATTCTTAAACTAAAAAGCTCAAAAAGCATGGGACAATACTACATTTTAATTTAAATGAACTATTTTATATCCATGTGTTCAGAGACCTCAATCAAATTTTAGAAATCCCTTTGAGACCTAGATTTCATTTTACCCTCCCCACCTTGCTCTCCTCCCTCTCTCTCACTCCTTCATACAAGAATATAAGAACATAAGAAATGCCATACTGGGTCAGACCAAGGGTCCATCAAGCCCAGCATCCTATTTCCAACAGTGGCCAATCCAAGTCACAAGTACCTGGCAAGTACCCAAACGTTAAATAGATCTCAAGTTACTATTCCTTATTGATTGATAGCAGTTTATGGATTTTTCCTCTAGGAACTTATCCAAATCTCTTTTTAACCCATTTACACTAACTGCTGTAAACACATCCTCTGGCAATGAATTCCAGAGTTTAACTATGTGCTGAGTGAAAATAAATTAACTTTGATTTGTTTTAAATGAGCTATTTGCTAACTTAATAAAAGGACTAGGGGGTACTCCATGATTTGAGAGAGTAAATAACTGATTTACATTAACCTACCACACCCTTAAACCTGACCCCGAGTTAAAGGTGTCCCTTTTTACAGGTGGTATAAATAGTAAAGTTGCATATTGATCTCTACAGAGGTTCTCTCTCTCTCTCTCAGCCTTAAAAGGGTCAAATTGTCTTTTTCATTAACAATGTTTGTTGAAAAAGCTACTTCTCTGCCAATTTTCTAATGGCTCAGTCTGAGTCTTTAGGTCCTCTCCTGGTTTCCACCACCATCTTTTTCTGGTTTTACAATGTTTTAGCGAGGTTTTTAACTTAAAATAGGCAGGGCTTCCTTTGGGGCAAAATCCACGATTAAAATAACCTTCGGGGTCAAGGGAATTGTGGTCAGTCAGGTAGCTAGGGTCTTCTTACTTGACCATCACCTTCATTTTGTTTAAATTTTACAAATTTTTCTTTATTTTTATGGGTTTTTTTTAATAGTCCCCCCTCTCCGAGCTCCGCAGGTCCCACTGATGTCATTGATGATGTCAGCGGTATTGCAGCCTGGCCATGATATTGTATGAGGACTTCCCCAAGGCCCTGACGCTATTTGCCTCATTTTTAATAGACAACGGCGGCTAGGACTCACCACACAGCCTGGGATGTCTCACAGGAGCAAGTGTCTGGCAGCAGAATTCAGCTGTTTCACCTCCTGCGCTGCTTCCCTCAGCACTGCTTGGGCTCTTGCCTCCATTGTGGCCTAGTCATGGCCCTCTCTCTCTCTCACTTGGTTTCTCTCATCGCCATGCCCCAGTTCTGACTGACAGCTTCTCCACTCCTCTGTGGCTCAGCTGATTTGGCTGCTGGAGCGGCCCAGCACCTCTTTTCCTGCATCGGTCTCTCTCTCTCTCAATGGGTCCTCCCCTTAGTGGCCCAACTTGATGGCTCTGATCACGGCTCTCTTTCCTGCTCACCGCCAGCTCAGGACGTGAACATGGAAGCCAACAGCAGCAACGATTTCCCTCGGCATCTTTTCACTGCTCCTGTGTGAGCCCCTGCCATTTGTTCTGTCTGCCCCTATTGACACTTAAGCGCTGTTTCAGACCTCCATCAAACTCGGGCAGTTTTCTCCATCCTCTGTAGCATTCAACTGCTACTTCAAGCCTTCCTCCTCACCACCGAACTTAGGTAACTTTTATTTGTATTTATTTTGGGATACCCTATTTACATCTGCCTACCTGTTCCGCGGAGGGGGGGGGGGGGGGGAGACCAGAAGTGACCCATACTGTTGCCTGATGTGTTAAAAAGCTAAAATTATGCCCTGGCCAAGTTTGCGGAGAGCCACTAACCCAAAGTAGCACAGCTTCAGATGGAATCCTGCTTTCTTTTGTGGAGCCAGGTCAGCAAAGGCTGGTACAAGGATATTAGGTGTCATAGGTGAACTTTACAACCTTGCACACACTCCTGGCTACACCCTTCCAAACAAACACTTAAAAATTACACATTTATAGTAACAGATTTTTCATGAAAAACAACATTCAAAGTAAAATGTACTAAGGTAAAAATATCACTTACAACATGTATTTTCATGCACTGCTGTGGTATCAACTATTAAACTCTGCAAAAAAGACACATGCAGCCATATGTTATTAGACTATTGTAAAGCGTGTTGGCCCTCAGAAGCACTGAGTAAACTGAATTACAAAATAGCAATCCTCCCATATGAAAGCAGCACTCACTGCCATTACTCAAACAGTAACAGCACTACCTATGAAAAGGCAATATCTCAAATATTACACCAGACCCTCAAACACCATTACACCTGATATTAGGATAACAGAACAAGCCAAGCTGTTGTAGATCCCTACACAGAAACTACATGCTAGCAGAATACCTCATCTCACTCACACATGCAGAACACAGACTTCCCTCACCAAATGCAGAATAAAAAGAGAATAAAGTATAACTAGAGAACTGAAAACTGTAACAAAATACTCCATTTGCAGTGCAACAATGGAAAAACAAAAATATCACAGAATTGTAAATAATGCTCCTAAATATAATATATTATGTATTTCTAGTTGACACAAATTTTGTTTATAGGAATGGGATACAAAGCCAAGACTCATTTAAAGATTTTTAGTTCCATACTATATATATTGGGACAAAGAGAAGTCCAATATAGACTGGGTAAATGTATCATCGGGTCACACTAGAGAGATAACGTTCCTGGATGGAATAAATGATAGCTTTATGGAGCAATTGGTTCAGGAACCGACGAGAGGGGGAGCAATTTTAGATCTAATTCTCAGTGGAGCACAGGACTTGGTGAGAGAGGTAATGGTGATGGGGCCGCTTGGCAATAGTGATCATAATATGATCAAATTTGATTTAATGACTGGAAAAGGAACAGTGTGCAAATCCAAGGCTCTCGTGCTAAACTTTCAAAAGGGAAACTTTGATAAAATGAGAAAAATTGTTAGAAAAAAACTGAAAGGAGCAGCTACAAAAGTAAAAAATGTCCAAGAGGCGTGGTCATTGTTAAAAAATACCATTCTAGAAGCACAGTCCAGATGTATTACACACATTAAGAAAGGTGGAAAGAAGGCAAAACGATTACCGGCATGGTTAAAAGGAGAGGTGAAAGAAGCTATTTTAGCCAAAAGATCTTCATTCAAAAATTGGAAGAAGGATCCAACAGAAGAAAATAGGATAAAGCATAAACATTGGCAAGTTAAATGTAAGACATTGATAAGACAAGCTAAGAGAGAATTTGAAAAGAAGTTGGCTGTAGAGGCAAAAACTCACAGTAAAAACTTTTAAAAATATATCCGAAGCAGAAAGCCTGTGAGGGAGTCAGTTGGACCGTTAGATGATTGAGGGGTTAAAGGGGCACTTAGAGAAGATAAGGCCATCGCGGAAAGATTAAATGATTTCTTTGCTTCTGTGTTTACTGAAGAGGATGTTGGGGAGGTAACCATACTGGAGAAGGTTTTCATGGGTAATGATTCAGATGGACTGAATCAAATCACGGTTAACCTAGAAGATGTGGTAGGCCTGATTGACAAACTGAAGAGTAGTAAATCACCTGGACCGGATGGTATACACCCCAGAGTTCTGAAGGAACTAAAAAATGAAATTTCAGCCCTATTAGTAAAAATTTGTAACTTATCATTAAAATCATCCATTGTACCTGAAGACTGGAGGATAGCAAATGTAACCCCAATATTTAAAAAGGGCTCCAGGGGCGATCCGGGAAACTACAGACCGGTTAGCCTGACTTCAGTGCCAGGAAAAATAGTGGAAAGTGTTCTAAACATCAAAATCACAGAACATATAGAAAGACATGGTTTAATGGAACAAAGTCAGCATGGCTTTACCCAGGGCAGGTCTTGCCTCACAAATCTGCTTCACTTTTTTGAAGGAGTTAATAAACATGTGGATAAAGGTGAACCGGTAGATACAGTATACTTCGATTTTCAGAAGGCGTTTGACAAAGTTCCTCATGAGAGGCTTCTAGGAAAAGTAAAAAGTCATGGGATAGGTGGCGATGTCCTTTCGTGGATTGCAAACTGGCTAAAAGACAGGAAACAGAGAGTAGGATTAAATGGGCAATTTTCTCAGTGGAAGGGAGTGGACAGTGGAGTGCCTCAGGGATCTGTATTGGGACCCTTACTGTTCAATCTACCTTATAAATGGCCTGTGACCGACGGCCCGCAAATGCGCAGTAGAGCGCAGCTCTACTGCGCATGTGCGGGCAAGGATGTCGATCAGAAAAAAAAATGGCGGTGGGGCCGCAGGAGCGGGAGGAGAAGCAGCGGCGCCGCGCGCGCGCGGGGCCGCTGCTTCTCCTCCCCAGATCTGCCGGCAGATCTCGGGGGGGGGGGGTGTCACTCCCGCCCCCCCCCGAGATCTGCCGGCAGGAGCGGGAGGAGTTAATGGAGCCGGGTGAGGGTTGCGGGAAGTCGCGCTTACGGCGCCGGGAGGAAATGGAGGTGGGTGAAGGGAGGGAGGGAGGGAGAGGGGGACTGAGTGAGTGGGAGGGAGGGAGAGGGGGGACTGAGTGGGAGGGAGTGAGGGAGAGGGGGGACTGAGTGAGAGGAGAGGGAGGGTGGAGAGGAGTGGGTGGGGGAGGGGGGTGGTGAAGAGTGAGGGGAGAGAGAATGAGGGGGAGGTGAGAGACAGAGGGATGTAGCCCGTTTTAACGGGCTTTACGGCTTGTATATTTATAAATGATCTGGAAAGAAATACGACGAGTGAGATAATCAAATTTGCAGATGACACAAAATTGTTCAGAGTAGTTAAATCACAAGCAGTTTGTGATAAATTGCAGGAAGACCTTGTGAGACTGGAAAATTGGGCATCCGAATGGCAGATGAAATTTAATGTGGATAAGTGCAAGGTGATGCATATAGGGAAAAATAACCCATGCTATAATTACACAATGTTGGGTTCCATATTAGGTGCTACAACCCAAGAAAGAGATCTAGGTGTCATAGTGGATAACACATTGAAATCGTCGATGCAGTGTGCTGCGGCAGTCAAAAAAGCAAACAGAATGTTGGGAATTATTAGAAAAGGAATGATGAATAAAATGGAAAATGTCATAATGCCTCTGTATCGCTCCATGGTGAGACTGCACCTTGAATACTGTGTACAATTCTGGTCGCCGCATCTCAAAAAAGATATAATTGCGATGGAGAAGGTACAGAGAAGGGCTACCAAAATGATAAAGGGAATGGAAAAACTCCCCTATGAGGAAAGACTAAAGAGGTTAGGACTTTTCAGCTTGGAGAAGAGACGACTGAGGGGGGATATGATAGAGGTGTTTAAAATCAAGAGAGGTCTAGAACGGGTAGATGTGAATCGGTTATTTACTCTTTCGGATAGTACAAAGACTAGGGGGCACTCCATGAAGTTAGCATGGGGCACATTTAAAACTAATCGGAGAAAGTTCTTTTTTACTCAACGCACAGTTAAACTCTGGAATTTGTTGCCAGAGAATGTGGTTAGTGCAGTTAGTATAGCTGTGTTTAAAAAAGGATTGGATAAGTTCTTGGAGGAGAAGTCCATTACCTGCTATTAAGTTCACTTAGAGAATAGCCACTGCCATTAGCAATGGTTACATGGAATAGACTTAGTTTTTGGGTACTTGCCAGGTTCTTATGGCCTGGATTGGCCACTGTTGGAAACAGGATGCTGGGCTTGATGGACCCTTGGTCTGACCCAGTATGGCATTTTCTTATGTTCCATATTAAGAAGCATTTAGCCTGATAATTCAGAAGTAATCCAGCTAAATGAACATTTGAGAATTTATCCAGCTAAATTCTAACCAGACAACATTTTATATCATTCAGACGGATAACTTCTGAGTTATCCAACTAAACGGCTTTTTATAAATTGACCTCTGAAAGGTCCATATTCAGATATAGTCCAGATAGAAAAGTTAGCTGGATAAACTTACCTGGCTAACTTTGGAGGTGTATTCATTCAGTAGTGCAGCAGTACTTTTAAATATAGTTGGCTGTCTTAAAGTTAGAAGGATAACTTTGTCTGACTACATTTAGGACAGCCATTTGGCCCGCCGAAACTTAACTGACTAATGGGGTTATTTTTCAAGCTGAGAGAGCCCATTATTGCGTGCGTTAGGCCATTATCGCACTTGATAACGCCCTGACACAAGCAATAATGGGCTTATCGCGCAGTAAAATTTAGGGGAAGGGGTGGAGTTTGGGAGGAATTAGGGAGAGGTTTAGGGAAATGGGGTGGCAGCACCGCTGCCGGCGATAATGTTTTGGATATTATCACCAGCAGTAGTGCGGGAAATAGCACAATCTTTGAGGTAATCAAATTTGCAGATGATACAAAATTGTTCAGAGTAGTTAAATCACAAGCAGATTGTGATAAATTGCAGGAAGACCTTGTGAGACTGGAAAATTGGGCATCCAAATGGCAGATGAAATTTAATGTGGATAAGTGCAAGGTGATGCATATAGGGAAAAATAACCCATGCTATAGTTACACAATGTTAGGTTCCATATTAGGAGCTACCACCCAAGAAAGAGATCTAGGTGTCATAGTGGATAACACATTGAAATCATCAGTTCAGTGTGCTGTGGCAGTCAAAAAAGCTAACAGAATGTTTGCTCCTACCATGTGACAGAGGCTGGCCAAAGGCACCGATAGCCCTGTCACACGGTAAGGGCAAAGGGCCATCGGCGCCATTTTGTTTAGTGGCAGCCTACGGCCCAAGAGCAGGAGAACGCTCCCAGGACCCCACTGGACCACCAGGGACTTTCAGTAAGTCTTGGGGAGGGGTCGGGCAAGTCTTGGAGGGTCAGGAGGGTGGGGGGTTGCAATTAATTAAATTTGAAGGTTTGGAGTGGGTTTGGGGTTGTTGTTTTTTTTTTAATCTGAAGGGTTGGGACGAATTTCAGGCATCGTTTCGGGGGGGGCAGATGAAATAAAATCGGCCCGAACCGCGGGAAAATGAAATTTCCAGCGGCAGGCCAATAACGAAGGCCGAACCAAAAGATTTGGCTGAATCACATCTCTACCAGGCTTTGTCTTCCTCAAACACACCAGTCAACTCCCTGTCCAGTCTCTGTCTCCTTCACACATACCGGTCGCCTCCTTGAGCAGTCTATCTTTCTCATACACATACACACAGCAGTCATCTCCCTGACCTATCTCTCTCTCAATTACACATATGCTCTCTCATGTTCACACTTGCTGTCAATCACACTTGCACAAACACACTCTCTCTTACATACATGCTGTCAATCACACACACATGCTCTCTCTCCCACTGGCTCGCTCTCACTCACAACCCTTCCCCCCCCCCCCCCCCCCCCCAGCACAAATGGCAGCTGCAGTAGCCTCCTCCTCTAGCCCCCGTGGCCTGAAAATGAAGAATTCCATCAGCTATGGGAGTTAACTCTGTTCTTTCTCCTGTTGCTGATCGCTGGCTCTGCTTTGGTCCGGGTCCATGCTTCTGCCACTACTTTTTGCAACATGGTCTTCTCTTCTTCCTGTGCATCCTACTTACATCACTAACTGTTCTGGGCTGTGGGGGCAGGAAGAAGAAGGGACCATGCCGCTGATGTTGACAGCTTCTACCAGTGGCAAACCCAAAGTATTTGGCACCCGGGACGGATAATTCCTTTGATACCGCAAACCCATCTATAAATTTTAAAATTTCCTAACATTGATAAAATATTTCAAAACAGCAGACATCAAATAACACCCAATAATTAAAACTAATAAGTATTTAAAAAATATCCTACTCTCCAAATCTGAGATAATTCTGAGATTATCATAGACTGGGGGCACGTTTACACGCTCACATACACTTCCTCTGTCTCTCTCTCTCACACACACACAAACTGAACCAGAAATTGCAACAAGCCAGATTCTGTATGGAGTGCAACAATGGAAAAGCAGAACATCACTATTTCTCAAAACAAGACAATCAAGAAATATAAATCAATCTGAATAAAAAAATCCTTACTAAAAAATATACATATCAAAACAATTTATGAATAAAACATCATCCAATAATTAGAGCTCCTGTACAAATTTAAAAAAATGTCCTAAACATCGATAACATATTTCAAAACAGCAGACGTATCAAATAATACCTGATAATTAAAACTAATAAAGATAAAATGTTTCCCCCCATACCATACCTGGGAACTTTTGATTTCCAGTAACTCTGAGATTGTAATGGATTAGTGGAGGGCATTCACAAACTTTCTCCGCTCTCTTATGTTGTCACATTTCTACACTCCCTTTCACTCACCTCTCAGTCACTCATCCCCCCTTCCCCTACTCTCACCACCCTTCCCTCCCACATGTCTTCCATCCCTCACCCCCAGTCACTCAAACCCCCTTCCCTCACTCTCACCCCTCCCTTTCGTACTCACTCACCACTTCATTCTCATTCCCACTCCCTCCCCTTTCTTGTCAGTCACTCACCACCCTCTCCCCTTCCCAGCCTTCATTGTCACCCCCTCCTCCTCTCTCTGTCACAACACCATGTGACTCACCTCTGCCCCAAAGTGGTCCTCCTTCCTGCCGGCGAGGTGCAAGACACCCGCTGGCAGGACACCACAGTGATACTGAGCTGGGGGCCTCTAATTGCTAGCTGAGGGGTGGGAACCTGTGCCAGAGTGTCACAAATCAGTGCCACATGGGGCTTCTAATTGCTGGCTATAGGGTGAGAACCCCCGCCTGCCTGTCACAAATCTATGCTGCGCCAGGCCTCTAATTGTTGGCCACAGCAAGGGAGGCACTAGGAGAGGGACAGGACAGGATCAGCGAGCACAGCAGAGCTGGTATGAGAAGCACGCGCTCAGGGCAGGCAAAGCAGGTTCTCTTTTCTCTTCTGCAGCTGCACCGCCAGATTATACGTAAAATCAGCTGATTAGTGCTATGAAACACTCCCGATGGCACCCCCCTTTGCCCCCTCTTTAGTACATCACTGGCTTCCACTAACACTGCTGCTGTTCCTGCCCAGATGGAATGGCAGCAATATTAGTGGAAGAATATATGCGACTCGCTGCGAAGAAGGAGAGAGAGGGAAGCACAACCGGGGCAGCAGTACACCGGGAAGCTGTGACACACCTGCTGGTGCTCGGCGACACACTGGCGTGTCGCAACACACTGCTTGAGAATCCCTGGTGTAATGTATTGTTATCGAAGTATTGTTAAAATTATTTTTATTGCTGTTGGAGTACTGTAATCTGCCTTGAACAGATTTGCAGCAAGAAAAGCAGGATACAAGTTTTACATTAAATAATAAGTAAAACAAATCTCTCTCCTCCCAAAAGAGCAAAAAAACCGAGCAAACTAAGACTTAGATTCATCATCTTGCTATAAAGTTTGCATGAATACCACCAGTGATAAAAAAAAAAAAAGGGAGGGGGGTTTGGTTAGGGAAATTTTTGAGATACTGCAACATGTGCACCCAGATAGGCATTTCTATGTTTTGGGCTGCTCCTGGAGAGGGAGAGAGAGAGATTCTTTATAAGGCTCTCGTATAAGTAAACTATTTATATCACTGTAGGAGGGTCAACTAGTAACTCGAGGTGAGGTTTTGGATGTGTGCTAGGTTTTGGGGGGGGGGACAGTTTTACATGCACAGACAGAGGTACAAACAGCACATTAGACATCAGTGAAGATTTGAAGTGATTTGTAGTGAGCAAAGGGACACAAAGATGAGATTTGTACATTGTACTCTCGATTTAGCTTGATAGCAGCTAGGTAGAGAGTGCATCAACCTGGTCGAGAGTACAATGTACAAATCTCATCTTTGTGTCCATTTCCTCACTTCAAATCTTCACTGATGTGTACTGTGCTGCTCGTACTTCTGACTGTGCATGTAAAACTGCCCCCCAAACCCTAGACCACCACCAAAACCTCACCTCGAGTTACTAGTTGTCCCTCCCTCCTACAATGGTATAAATAGTTGACTAATATGTGTACCTCCCTCTCCCCCAAAACAGGATTTGCTTATAACATGTGTGCGTTACACTATCAAACATAATGTTAAATACCCCACATTTTTATAAACTCCTCTCTGTTGACTAAATTTCTAAAATTTGCATATGCAGCTTGCAATGCGTTATTTATCGTGGGCATTATTTATTTATTTATTTAACACTTTTCTATACCGACCTTCATGGTAGGGACCATATCAGGTCGGTTTACATCAAAAAGGGGGAACTGTAACGAAACCGTAGGTAACAGGAAGAACAAAGTTACATTCAACAAGGGAGGTAAACTTGGAAGCAAAGATTGCTGGAAAGAAAAAGACTAAGGAACGAAGTGCTTAGGATAATGATAACAACTGTTTTAAGAGTCAGGGTAGGCTCTTATATCGAGCTTGGGGATGGCTTTTTTGTCGTCTAATGAGTGTCTGGCGGATCTGAGAAGGCCTGGCGGAAAAGCCAGGTCTTGAGTTTTTTTCTAAATGTTAAGAGGCAGGGTTCCAGTCTGAGGTCGGATGGGATGTTGTTCCAGATAGCTGGACCTGCTGTAGAAAAGGCTCGGTCTTTGGTCGAGGTGAGACGTGTAGCTTTTGTAGGTTAGGGCCCTAACATTATTTTATGAATGACCCTGTAAACTAGAAAAAAAGCAAACAGTAAAAAGGAAAGCAAAATATAAAGCCCCTAAACATATCCCAACTGTAATAAAAAAAAAAAAAAAATATATATATATATATATATATATATACACATACATACTCAAACCAAACCCCTGTTCAGAGAACTTACTTTATTTAATAACCAAACAAAACCAGTAATGTGTGCCTGTGGGTACTCAGGGTAGTGGTACTTGAGTTTACAGACCTGCAGTGAAATAGCAGAAGCTTTCAATAGGGATTTTTTTTTTTTTTTTACTGTCTTCTTCTCCACTTCTGCCCTAATTAAACACCTTTACAAATATTGAGTTGTCAGTATATAGTAATGTATTGTAAAAGTGTAGTACTTTGACTCCATTGAAGCATCTCGGTTCATTGTGACTCCAGCATACTTAAATGTAGAGTCTGGATCAGTTGTATTATTATTGGCTTAAAATAGAGAACCAGTTATTTTAAGCATTTTTCCCATTGGCACATGATGGAGAAAACCCTTTAACACATCTGGCCCATAGTTACTTGTATTTTATTTTGCAGGTTATTGTGAATTGGGAACTTGCTGAATTAAGCCCTCGGGAGCTGGCGATGCTAAGCTTTGCTCTGGCAGTCACTCGTGCTGAGAACATAACTGATGAGCACTTTAAGAAGCTGGAGGCACACGGTTTTGACCTGGAAGATGCCTGGGACATAGCCATGGTTTCTGCCTTTTTTGCCCTGGCGAACCGCATGGCGCATTTCACCGATCTTCGGCCAAACAAAGAATTCTATACCATGGGCAGGTTACCCAGAGAAAAGTAAAAGGCAGAAAAATCCTAAAATGACTTTGCAAGCCATACGTTGTAAATAAACATCCCTCTCTCGACATAAAAAGCTGCATTTTTATTACTGAATATGTAGAGCAGGGGTCCTCAAACTTGTTCCTCGAGGGCTGCAACCCAGTCGTGTTTTCAGGATTACCACAATGAATATGCATGAGACATAGTTGCATACACTGCTTCCACTGTATGCAAATCTATCTCATGCATATTCATCGTGGAAATCCTCGGTTGCGACCCTCAAGGAACGAGTTTAGGGACCTCTGGTGAAGAGTATGGCATAAGGATTTTACATGTTTATGGTGCCATAGGTCAATTATAAAATAACTGTGTCTCCTACTTATAGCTCTTTTTATAAATATGTATTGTTCTTTGTTATTAAAATTATCACACTTCTTACAAAGTAGCACATCAAAGGATCAATTCTGAAAAGTAGGCTAGGATAGAAAAAAATGCTGATAAGGTGATATATTTAGATATAGATATACCAGCACTACTAAAATGGAACAGTACAGTAATTACCTTAATACTTCAAGATACAGTACTCTTTATGAAACAAAAATTATGTTCTGTGTGTGGGAAATGGTTGTATATCCATCGTTTAACTTCACAAGCTGCAAAATTAGTTGGATCTTGTACAAAGTGTTAAGAACTGTTTTTGTCCTTTGGAAAATGGAGGCCGTGGCATTCACTATTGAGCCCTCAAAGACCGCCAACAGGTCTGGTTTTCAGGATATCCCTAATGAATATGCATACAATGGAGGCAGGTGCATGCAAAGTATCTTGTGCCTATTCATTGAAAGCCAAATTTTAATAGCCCATCAACGCGGCAACGCATGCACGTTATAAAATCGCCACATCCACGTGCACATGGACGCACGTACATGTTTTGAAAATCTACCCTTAATGATAACTGAAAACTCAAGCTGCTGGCAGCCTGTGAGGGCTGGGAGTGAATACCACTGTGATATAGTGTGATCATCTCTATGCTGGGGGTGCTCAAACCAGTCCTCTGGTTCCCCCCAGCCAGTCGAGTTTTCAGGATAACCCTAATGAATATGCATAAGAAATATTTGCATACGTAGGAGGTAGTGCATGCAAATAAACCTCATGCATATTCATTAGAGAGATCTTGAAAACTTGACTGGCTTGGGGTCCTCGAGAATCGGATTAAGCATCCTTGCTCTATGCATTATATATCTTTCACTAGTTTAGTAGGTTAATACAAGAACTAAGCAGATACCTATTCTGGCTTTTTATTATTGATATACTTCATGTTTTATGTATTTTTCATTAATATTTTGTTACTTTAAATATCTGCTGCGGCAGTCAAAATATCTGCTGCGGCAGTCAAAAAAGCAAACAGAATGTTGGGAATTATTAGAAAAGGAATGATGAATAAAACGGAAAATGTCATAATGCCTCTGTATCGCTCCATGGTGAGACCGCACCTTGAATACTGTGTACAATTCTGGTCGCCGCATCTCAAAAAGGATATAATTGCGATGGAGAAGGTACAGAGAAGGGCTACCAAAATGATAAAGGGAATGGAACAACTCCCCTATGAGGAAAGACTAAAGAGGTTAGGACTTTTCAGCTTGGAGAAGAGACGACTGAGGGGGGATATGATAGAGGTGTTTAAAATCATGAGAGGTCTAGAACGGGTAGATGTGAATCGGTTATTTACTCTTTCGGATAGTACAAAGACTAGGGGGCACTCCATGAAGTTAGCATGGGGCACATTTAAAACTAATCGGAGAAAGTTCTTTTTTACTCAACGCACAATTAAACTCTGGAATTTGTTACCAGAGGATGTGGTTAGTGCAGTTAGTATAGCTGTGTTTAAAAAAGGATTGGATAAGTTCTTGGAGGAGAAGTCCATTACCTGCTATTAAGTTCACTTAGAGAATAGCCACTGGCATTAGCAATGGTAACATGGAATAGACTTAGTTTTTGGCTACTTGCCAGGTTCTTGTGGCCTGGATTGACCACTGTTGGAAACAGGATGCTGGGCTTGATGGTCCCTTGGTCTGACCCAGTATGGCATTTTCTTATGTTCTTATGTTCTTAAAGAGATTTGTTTTAAAAAATTAAAAAAGAACCATTTTAAAAGTGGCTGATAAGGTAGATAAAAAGCTGTCAGTTAAGTTGGTTTACAAGAATGCTAATAAAGCAGATAGATCACTAAAGTTATGTGTGAAAAACCAGCTGCCAAACAAAAATATGAAATGAATAAAGGATGAAACTGGAAAAGTACTACTTTAAAGCAAAGCTGTTAGGGTGGGATGGAGAACTGTGGTTTCATTATTTACCTGTGCACCCTTGCTTGTTTGGGGAGGGTAATTAACTAAAACAAAACAATTTATTGTTACTGTGCTTGGTATGTACAAGAAACAAATATATGCGAAATGCCTGTTTTTGTTTTTGCATTTAAAATTCAATAAAACATTTATATATATAAAAGTAAAGCTGTTGAAAATAGGTTTCTTGGATTCTACCAGAATTTGTATGCTAAAGATAACAAGGTAGACTCGGAGGATAAGTGCAGCCCCTCTGACCCTGCTAGCACCTCCATTAGTGGCAGGGGCCAGCCTCTTTTTGTACATTTCGGGACCTGTCCTTAGCCCCTTTCTGGGGATTTTCCCTCCTGGGTTTCTCCTGCTGGCCCCCTCATCAGTAACAGCCAGGCTGGCAGAGTGAAGAACCAGCACGGATGCCAGAGCCATTGCCCCAACAGCGTCACACCGAAGAGTACTCCCCTTTGCATATCTCTTCATACACTACTGAGGTGCACAGGCATCTTGGTTGTTTCTTCCTTCAGATAAGGGGAACATTTTAATTTGTTTATATGTCAGTATTTTAGTCTTCATAATGGTTCTGTACTGCGTATGTCACTTTCTATATTTTTTAAGGTGGGACTATAACTGACAGGACTGACCAATGTTTATAAGTAGGGCTTCTGATTTGTGGGTAAACCGAGAAATCCTGATAAAAGCCCTCCAATGAGGAAATCAGGTTTTTCAGTTCTGATTAAAAAAAAAAACAAAACCAAAATAGGTCTACCTAGGCACAAAGGCAGCAGCCTGATGATGTCTGTTACGCGTGCTGGCCGCGCAGACCTACGGCTCAGCCCCCTCACCTCTTTCAAAGTAATCCAGTGCCTGGTCCCTCATCTCTGGTGGCTGTGGGCTGCTGGCTCCATCCTCGGGCCGCCCCTGGTGCCTCCGGCTCTGCTACAGCTCCTGGTGCTCCGCGTCGGGCCTCTCCGCAAGGCTCGAGGAGAGACGCCATTCCGACCAGCGCTGCACCCCTCCCTAGGCGCACGCGCGTGCATAGCTAAACCTTAAATAGGGCCCACGGCGGGAACCTGGCCGCAGCCCCAGATGATGATGTCAGTGGAGCTCCAGTATATAAGCCCGAGCCCCGCTTCCTCAGATTGCCTTTGCAACAGGTCCCCTCGCTAGTTGAGTCCTCGTTACTTCGTCTGTTCCTTGTTCCTGATCCTGAGTATCTTCGTTCATGTTTCCTCGTTCCTGTGTTCCTGTTCCTTCTTCTTCCCGTCGGATTGCTGACCTGGTTTGACCTCTGCATTGCCTGACTAATCCGTTGATTCTCTCCTCGTCCAGACCTCAGCCTTGCTTGCCACCACTTCCAGATTGCTGCCAGCCTTGAACCCAATGGAGCACAGGATTTGGTGAGAAAGGTAACGGTGGTGGGGCCGCTTGGCAATAGTGATCATAATATGATCAAATTTGATTTAATGACTGGAAATGGAACAGTATTCAAATCCAAGGCTCTCGTGCTAAACTTTCAAAAGGGAAAGTTTGATAAAATGAGAAAAATTGTTAGAAAAAAACTGAAAGGAGCAGCTACAAAAGTAAAAAATGTCCAAGAGGCATGGTCATTATTAAAAAATACCATTCTAGAAGCACAGTCCAGATGTATTCCACACATTAAGAAAGATGGAAAGAAGGCAAAACGATTACCGGCATGGTTAAAAGGGGAGGTGAAAGAAGCTATTTTAGCCAAAAGATCTTCATTCAAAAATTGGAAGAAGGATCCAACAGAAGAAAATAGGATAAAGCATAAATGTTGGCAAGTTAAATGTAAGACATTGATAAGACAGGCTAAGAGAGAATTTGAAAAGAAGTTGGCTGTAGAGACAAAAACTCACAGTAAAAACTTTTTAAAATATATCCGAAGCAGAAAGCCTGTGAGGGAGTCAGTTGGACCGTTAGATGATCGAGGGGTTAAAGGGGCACTTAGAGAAGATAAGGCCATCGCGGAAAGATTAAATGATTTCTTTGCTTTGGTGTTTACTGAAGAGGATGTTGGGGAGGTACCCGTACTGGAGAAGGTTTTCATGGGTAATGATTCAGATGGACTGAATCAAATCATGGTGAACCTAGAAGATGTGGTAGACCTGATTGACAAACTGAAGAGTAGTAAATCACCTGGATCAGATGGTATACACCCCAGAGTTCGGAAGGAACTAAAACATGAAATTTCTGACCTATTAGTAAAAATTTGTAACCTATCATTAAAATCATACATTGTACCTGAAGACTGGAGGATAGCAAATGTAACCCCAATATTTAAAAAGGGCTCCAGGGGCGATCCGGGAAACTACAGACCGGTTAGCCTGACTTCAGTGCCAGGAAAAATAGTAGAAAGTGTTCTAAACATCAAAATCACAGAACATATAGAAAGACATGGTTTAATGCAGAGGTTCTCAACCCTGTCCTGGGGACCCCCCCAGCCAGTCGGGTTTTTAGGATGTCCACAATGAATATGCATGAGAGAGAATTTGCATGTTATGGAGGCAGTGTATGCAAATTTTCTCTCATGCATATTCATTGTGGATATCCTGAAAACCCGACTGGCTGGGGGGGTCCCCAGGACAGGGTTGAGAACCACTGGTTTAATGGAACAAAGTCAGCATGGCTTTACTCAAGGCAAGTCTTGCCTCACAAATCTGCTTCACTTTTTTGAAGGACTTAATAAACATGTGATTAAAGGTGAACCGGTAGATGTAGTATACTTGGATTTTCAGAAGGCGTTTGACAAAGTTCCTCATGAGAGGCTTCTAGGAAAAGTAAAAAGTCATGGGATAGGTGGCGATGTCCTTTCGTGGATTGCAAACTGGCTAAAAGACAGGAAACAGAGAGTAGGATGAAATGGAGAAATTTCTCAGTGGAAGGGAGTGGACAGTGGAGTGCCTCAGGGATCTGTATTGGGACCCTTACTTTTCAATATATTTATAAATGATCTGGAAAGAAATACGAAGAGTGAGATAATCAAATTTGCAGATGACACAAAATTGTTCAGAGTAGTTAAATCACAAGCAGATTGTGATAAATTGCAGGAAGACCTTGTGAAACTGGAAAATTGGGCATCCAAATGGCAGATGAAATTTAATGTGGATAAGTGCAAGGTGATGCATATAGGGAAAAATAACCCATGCTATAGTTACATAATGTTAGGTTCCATATTAGGTGCTACAACCCAAGAAAGAGATCTAAGCGTCATAGTGGATAACACATTGAAATCATCGGTTCAGTGTGCTGCGGCAGTCAAAAAAGCAAACAGAATGTTGGGAATTATTAGAAAGGGAATGGTGAATAAAACGGAAAATATCATAATGCCTCTGTATCGCTCCATGGTGAGACCGCACCTTGAATACTGTGTACAATTCTGGTCGCCGCATCTCAAAAAAGATATAATTGCGATGGAGAAGGTACAGAGAAGGGTTACCAAAATTATAAGGGGAATGGAACAGCTCCCCTATGAGGAAAGACTAAAGAGGTTAGGACTTTTCAGCTTGGAGAAGAGACGGCTGAGGGGAGATATGATAGAGATGTTTAAAATCATGAGAGGTCTAGAACGGGTAGATGTGAATCGGTTATTTACTCTTTCGCATAGTAGAAAGACTAGGGGGCACTCCATGAAGTTAGCATGGGGCACATTTAAAACTAATCAGAGAAAGTTCTTTTTTACTCAACGCACAATTAAACTCTGGAATTTGTTGCCAGAAGATGTGGTTAGTGCAGTTAGTATAGCTGTGTTTAAAAAAGGATTGGATAAGTTCTTGGAGGAGAAGTCCATTACCGGCTATTAAGTTCACTTGGAGAATAGCCACTGCCATTAGCAATGGTAACATGGAATAGACTTGGTTTTTGGGTGCTTGCCAGGTTCTTGTGGCCTGGATTGGCCACTGTTGGAAACAGGATGCTGGGCTTGATAGACCCTTGGTCTGACCCAGTATGGCATTTACTTATGTTCTTATGTTAATCTTTTTGAAGTTGATACAGAACCTGATGCTATCATCTGACTTTGGCACCAATGTCACTGTTGGACTCCTCTATCACGCCAAGCTGGAACATCTCCTTCACTTTGGCCTCGATGAAGCAGTGCCTGACCCCAGGGATCTGATAGGTTCGCTGGCATACCACCACTCCAGGAGACGTAATAATATCATATTGTACAAGCTGATTACGACCCGACAAGTTCAAGAAATCTCTTTGTTTTTCTCTACCAACTGTTTGAAGTCAGCTGACTGTTCAGTGGACAGATCTTCTCTGAAGGGTAGGTAGGCATGGTCCAGTTTTGGCCCGACCTCTGGGACAAATTCTCCTCCCTCAACCATGCTATGCTTTTGTGGCACCCATTTCTTCAGGAGGATTATGTGGTAGATTTGGGTCTTCTTTCGCTTACCAGGCTGAGCTATCTTGTAGACCATGGGCTCGGTTTTCTCCGGTACTTCATAAGGTCCTTGCCAATGGGCTAATAGCTTGCTTTCTGATGATGGCAGGAGGACAAGGTCCTGGTCCCCTGGTTGGAATACTCACTGGACCATGGGGCGATTATAAGCTCAAGCTTGAGAATTCTGAGTCTTTTCTAGATTCAGGTGAGCTGCTTTGCCAGCCTTCTTTAAGCGATCTTGTACAACTGTACACATATGTTCTGTCCGAGATTTGCTTCCTCATCCCAGGTCTCGCAAGCTATATCCAGAATTCTTCTCGATCTTCTTCTTTATAGTAACTCAAACGGGGAGAACCCCTTTGAGCTTTGTGATACTTCACGTATTGTGAACAGCACACAGGGTAGTATTTATTTTATTTATTTCGTAATTTTTTATATACCGCGGCACGTTAATAACATCACCTCGGTTCACAATAAACAGTAAATCAGCAACAAGCTTTACAGTCAATATGAGAACGAAATCAGGTGTACATAATAAATCAATTAAGAACAAATTAAGAACAAAATTAAGAACTAATAACAATTAAATTAATGATAATCATAATCAATGATGTATGTAGTAATAATCAATAATCAATCAATAGTAGTATGTCCCAGTTTTTCCCATCTTCATTCACAAACTTTTTTGTGTGTGTGTGTGTGTGTTTAAAGGTTTTTATTAGAGCAAAGACAAAAACAGTATGTCATGATGATACAAAGAACGGTATACACACCAGATTCAAGACATGACATAAATGTGCAAAAACGAACAACCTCTGTTCCAATTTTGAAATATGGGTATCCAACACCATAACACCCCCTCCCCACACACACACACACACACCCAATACAACTGGTGTAAAATAGTAGGAGAAAAAAGAAGTAGACAATCTGTTGAGCATCTGATTGAAATGTTAGACCAGGCCATCCATTTATGGGTGATACACTGAGGTCCAGACAGTCTTTTCTTTGAGCAAGGTGCAAAGTTGTTTCATAACCTTGAAGATGAAGGGGTACCCTGATCTATCAGGATCCCCTTGGGTAGCCTAAGTCATGAGAAAACCTCCATTAGGGCCGTTGCCACTGTTGGGGTCTTCATATTCCATAAGGGCACTGCCTCCAAATACCTGTTCACATAATACAGTATGACAATGATGTATTTGTTTCCTCAGGTTGTTCTCTCTAGTGGAGCCACAAGATCCATGCCCACCTTTCAAAGGGAGTCTTGATGATAGGCATTGGTATGAGAGGTGCTGCTTGTACCCCAGCAGGCTTTATGAGCTGGCAGGTTGGGCAGGACTAGCAATACCACTGGGCCTGCTATGAAGGCCTGGCCAATAGAACTGAGCCTGTATCTTTTCTCAGGTCTTTTCTTCTCCCAGCTGACTGTGAGCTAAGCATGACCTATTGATGATAGGGTTTAGGAGCCAGGAGTTGTTCTATCACCTTCCCTTCCACACTTTCCTTTATGATACTGTACAACAGATCCCTTTTCATCACAAAATAGGGAGGGACAGGGTCTGCACTCTGTGCCCCTGGACTCCCTTCCTGTCCACCCATTGTATATGCTCAAGGACTCACTTAAAGGATTCATCCTCCCTCTGAGCTTGCCTAAAATTCCCTGGATCACCCCGTTCCCACTCCAAGGGACCTGGTAAGAAATTCTGGGTGAATGGTTGTTCTCCCTCTGACTCCAACCCCTCCTCCCTGGCAGCATCATAAGTGTATTTGCCCTGCCAACATTGCCTCTGGGACTTAGAAGTCTTAAAGTCTTTGTGAAAAAGATCAGAGTCCTCTAATGCAAAGAGCTTTGGGAACTCTAATGCTTCAGGTTCGTGACTGGACAAACTTGACCTAGACTGAGTTAAAAGAGACTTGAAATTTTGACAGTCCCATCCAATGATCACAGGGTATGGAAACCAAGGGAATACCCCCACTTCTACCATCTGTTGATTGGCTGGGCTCTTCAGGCATACCCAGCTGGTAGGATATTGTCTATGGTCCCTGTGCATATTACTTTAATATAGTCAATTTGGACTGGCTTTATCAGGTCCTTATGTACAAGCATTTTCACACTCCCGGAGTCAACTAGTGCATATGTTGGGACCACATCCAACTCAACCGGGATCACAAACTTAGAAACTCCCTGGGTAGAGACATCTATGAAGTTACAACAGTGTGGAATGATTGCATTAATGTCAATCATCTCATCTTCTCTATGGGGCAATCTCTTCCGAAATGGCCTCTTTCACCATTTGGTGGTCCAACACGGGTTTGCAGGTGGGGAGAACTGTCCAGCCACACCAGCTCTGCTGATAGTCAAGACTTCTTAGACATAGGACGAAGACCCCTATTCAGGTTGAGAGGTTTCTCTCGAGGACCTGGCAGTTTGGACATGGTTTGAGCCTGATGATAGGCCTCTGCCACTTCTAGGGCCATTTCAACTGTGAGGCCTAGATGCTAGCAAAGTCACTGCCTCATGGGTGGGTCGAGGCTGTATTGGCCTCTCTGGCCCTTACTGACTTCTTGACCCCTGACTAACCAGGCAGGGATAGCCCCCTTGGCCTGTGCACAACTGGGTGGGAACTGGAAGGCCCTAGGAAAAGAGAGAAAAAAAACCCTCTGAAAATGAGTTTTTTTTGCTCTGCATCTGTGGATCCTTGTCTGTGGTTCGTGCTTTAGGCAGTCAGTGGCTTGAGTTCAGCCAGAGGAAACCACCAGTAGACTCTGGCTGTGTTTCAGTGCTCTTTATTTACAGTGTATTCAAACAAACAAAATGGCCACTGGCCTTCACTTCAGATATTTCTAGGGTGACCAACTGCCTGGTTTTGACCTGGATAGTCTGTTTTTTATGTCATTTGTACAGTGTCTGGTTCCAAGTATAACCGGACACTGCAAAATCCAGACAAAGGTAGCAGACAGGAGACAACAGAGAGAGAGGATGGGTTGCACAAGTTCAGAAGAGTGCTAAATGCTCTGCTCTGATCCTCTCCTTTTCCTGCAACTTACTCACAAAGGAAGTTAGGTCTTAAAGATGTAACTCCTGCTTCCAGCAAGTTTTAAAAACCTGCAGCGTAACATGTAGCTTTTTTTGTCACCAGACCTCTCCCTGCCTGCTTGCTGTGGCTATTAAAACTTCTGTGCCAGCCTGCTGATGCCTGAGTACTTGCTGTCCAGCCTGTCCTGTCACTTCATTCATTGTAAATTGTGTAATTAAAAAGACACCCGGTGAGAGTGCCTGTGTTTACACATTTTACAGTGCTTGTGTGTATGTTGTTTCCATGATAATTTAACTCTGCTTTCATTTGATAATGCTGTTCTTCAGCCTATAAGTAAACTAACTTTTACTGTATGGGTTAACATTTAGTTTGGAACGTTATCTCTCTTGCATTCTGCCGACCTTCACACACTAGCAGTAACCTCAGGTGTGCTGACACTTGCAAAATAAAGAAAAAAAAAAAAGACAGCTGCTGTAGTTTGTGCCTTGCAGTGAATTTTTCTGTTGATGTGAAAATCTCTGTGAATTCTAGTTCTGTGGGAGTGTTGATTTATATGTATGTGTGTGTCAAGCAGAGCCAAGCTTGTTATGGAAACTGCGTGTGCGTGAAAGGAAGAGAACCCTGTTTAAAAAAGAAAAAATAGAAAGGATGGCACAGAAAAGAAATACTAGAACCCTAATGACATAATACAATTAGAATATGGGATAGCGTTTGATATAATGGTGGATGCCTGGAATGCCCTTCCGGAGGAAGTGGTGAAGACCAGAACTGTGAAGGACTTCAAAGGGGCGTGGGATAAACACTGTGGATCCATAAAGTCTAGAGGACGTGAATGAAGAGTGAGTGGCTCGCGGGAATGACGGCTACTGCCTGGAGATAATACTCTTATTCAATAAACATACACACAGTTAATGCGTCTCCAACATTGCTCTAAGCTTCAACGGCAAGAGGAAATGTGGAAAAAAGGATTTGCATTCACAAAAAAGCAGGGCGTAGCTTGCTTGTTACAGCGGTTACTACCCCAAACCAAATAAGCCTGATACTTCACTTTCAATGCATATCCAGCATAGCTCTCTGCTTCAACGGCAAGGGAGAAAAACCGATACTTCACGCATATCCAGCATAGCTCTCTGCTTCATCGGCAGGGGAGGAAGACCGATACTTCACGCATATCCAGCATAGCTCTCTGCTTCAACGGCAGGGAAGGAAGACCGATACTTCACACATATCCAGCATAGCTCTCTGCTTCAACGGCAGGGGGAATGAAGAAAAGTGGATCTATATACAGACAACAACCAACAAGGACTGAATTACATAGTCTGGGTAAACAAATAAGCATGGGTGTAGCTTGCTTATTGCGGCACTTACTACCCCTAACTAACAGGCCAATACAATAAGGTGCGGTAGAAAGAGGTGCGTTAGGGCCGGGCGCACCCGCGTTTGCCGCACGTACAGTTCGGATTCATACCGCTCGATACTCTATTTAAATGGCATGCAAATGCAAGCCGCGTCCAACGCGCGTCCAACGTGCGTCCATGAAGCGCAATCCATTTTACTGTATAGGCGCTATGCAGCGCCTATACAGTATCCTGGGTGCGCTGGTACCTGTCTTTTCAAATGTCATTTCAAATGACATTTGAAATGACAGGCACCAGGAACTGGATCCCAACTTTAACCAAAAGAAAACCTAAAAACCTAAAATCCCCTCCTCCCGAAGCAAGGCAGTTGAAAAGCGACTCGACATGTAAAGTATTGTGAATAAGTGTAACCAAAGTAAACTTACTTTTTCTTTCTTTCAGCCCTCTCTGCCCTCCTCCGGAGGCGCGCACCGCGGCTCCCCTGCCTCCCAGGGGCAGCCGGCGGTGAAAGCTGCTTCCAGCGGCCCCCGCCGGCGAAGATGGACGAACGCACGCCCGTAGTGCACGGGCGCTCAAGCCAGCGAAAGCACATGAACGGGCGTACGTGACGTCACGGCGTACGTTCATACGCTTCGCTGGCTTGAGCGCCCAAATTGACGGGCCCCCAAGTCAGCGAAAGCGTATGAACGTACGCCGTGACGTCACGCACGCCCGTTCATGTGCTTTCGCTGGCTTGAGCGCCCGTGCACTACGGGCGTGTGTTCGTCCATCTTCGCCGGCGGGGGCCACTGGAAGCCGCTTTCGCCGCCGGCTGCCCCCGGGAGGCAGGGGAGCCGCGGTGCGCGCCTCCGGAGGAGGGCAGAGAGGGCTGAAAGAAAGAAAAAGTAAGTTTACTTTGGTTACACTTATTCACAAAACTTTACATGTCGAGTCGCTTTTCGCCCTGCGCCTTGCTTCGGGAGGAGGGGATTTTAGGTTTTTAGGTTTTCTTTTGGTTAAAGTTGCTTCGGGAGGAGAGGAGAGAGGACTCGGGCTGCCCCGGAGACATAAGAACATAAGAAAATGTCATACTGGGTCAGACCAAGGGTCCATCAAGCCCAGCATCCTGTTTCCAACAGTGGCCAATCCAGGCCATAAGAACCTGGCAAGTACCCAAAAACTAAGTCTATTCCATGTTACCATTGCTAATGTCAGTGGCTATTCTCTAAGTGAACTTAATAGCAGGTAATGGACTTCTCCTCCAAGAACTTATCCAATCCTTTTTTAAACACAGCTATACTAACTGCACTAACCACATCCTCTGGTAACAAATTCCAGAGTTTAATTGTGCTTTGAGTAAAAAAGAACTTTCTCCGATTAGTTTTAAATGTGCCCCATGCTAACTTCATGGAGTGCCCCCTAGTCTTTCTACTATCCGAAAGAGTAAATAACCGATTCACATCTACCCGTTCTAGACCTCTCATGATTTTAAACACCTGTATCATATCCCCCCTCAGTCGTCTCTTCTCCAAGCTGAAAAGTCCTAACCTCTTTAGTCTTTCCTCGTAGGGAAGTTGTTCCATTCCCCTTATCATTTTGGTAGCCCTTCTCTGTACCTTCTCCATCGCAATTATATCTTTTTTGAGATGCGGTGACCAGAATTGTACACAGTATTCAAGGTGCGGTCTCACCATGGAGCGATACAGAGACATTATGACATTTTCCGTTTTATTCACCATTCCCTTTCTAATAATTCCCAACATTCTGTTTGCTTTTTTGACTGCCACAGCACACTGAACCGACGATTTCAATGTGTTATCCACTATTACACCTAGATCTCTTTCTTGGGTTGTAGCACCTAATACGGAACCCAACATTGTGTAATTATAGCATGGGTTATTTTTCCCTATATGCATCACCTTGCACTTATCCACATTAAATTTCATCTGCCATTTGGATGCCCAATTTTCCAGTCTCACAAGGTCTTCCTGCAATTTATCACAATCTGCTTGTGATTTAACTACTCTGAACAATTTTGTGTCATCTGCAAATTTGATTATCTCACTCGTCGTATTTCTTTCCAGATCATTTATAAATATATTGAAAAGTAAGGGTCCCAATACAGATCCCTGAGGCACTCCACTGTCCACTCCCTTCCACTGAGAAAATTGTCCATTTAATCCTACTCTCTGTTTCCTGTCTTTTAGCCAGTTTCCAATCCATGAAAGGACATCGCCACCTATCCCATGACTTTTTACTTTTCCTAGAAGCCTCTCATGAGGAACTTTGTCAAACGCCTTCTGAAAATCCAAGTATACTATATCTACTGGTTCACCTTTATCCACATGTTTATTAACTCCTTCAAAAAAGTGAAGCAGATTTGTGAGGCAAGACTTGCCCTGGATAAAGCCATGCTGACTTTGTTCCATTAAACCATGTCTTTCTATATGTTCTGTGATTTTGATGTTTAGAACACTTTCCACTATTTTTCCTGGCACTGAAGTCAGGCTAACCGGTCTGTAGTTTCCCGGATCACCCCTGGAGCCCTTTTTAAATATTGAGGTTACATTTGCTATCCTCCAGTCTTCAGGTACAATGGATGATTTTAATGATAAGTTACAAATTTTTACTAATAGGTCTGAAATTTCATTTTTTAGTTCCTTCAGAACTCTGGGGTGTATACCATCCGGTCCGGGTGATTTACTACTCTTCAGTTTGTCAATCAGGCCTACCACATCTTCTAGGTTCACCGTGATTTGATTCAGTCCCGGATACAAACGCCTACACTTTTTGATAGCTAATCGAGTTAGCAAGGGAACTCCTTACGGATGGGATTCGCTCTCCATACCTAGCTACTCTGCCTCTCCAACTTTTGGATTTTATCCTAATGGGGTACCCGCTCCTCGGGGGTCTCTCTCATTTCTTTCAGGTCACTATCAGGAACCGGTATTCGCTCCTCGAGGGCCCACGTTCTCTGACTCGCTGCCTGAACTTATCTCTTCTGCTTGGAAGAAACCGCTGCCTACATCATCAGTGAGTTACCAACATTATTTCCTGCCTCTATTCCAGCTTCAGTGTCACCTTCTGGAGAAACCGCTGAGTAACTTTACCAACAAGGCTCTATACCAGAACTCTGTATATGCTCCACTGTACTCACTATCTCAGTTTTCTCCACTACAGCACAGACATAGAGGGAATCGCTGTTCCAGTATCCTGAGGAACCCTAGCTCAGCCGGGCTTCATCTCTACTCTCTACTGCCACCTCTGGTGGCTTCTCAAATCTGTTTAATAAAACATATAACTCTGTGATGTGTGTCTCAAAGCTGAGCCTGACATGTGGCCCCTCACGAGACTTCCCCCCGTGGGTGTGGTCAGCTGCCACAGTGTCCAAGGGTCCACCCAAACCCTTACAAACAATAACAGATTGCTAACTCCATGGACATGGCACAGCTAAATGCCCTGCAGGCCATTCCGGGCCTGGCCCTGCGCATTTCTGAACAGCAAGATGCATTGGAGAAACTCATTTCAGCGTTTCATCAGCTGCACACACAGAAGACCCAAGGCGCTACTTCCAGTATGAAGGTCAGTTACTTGAAGTAACTTTAAAGACTACTGTACCTCTGGCTGCTCCAGTTCGTTTCTCGGGAGAGATTCAGAGAACCAGGGGCTTTCTAAACCAGTGCTGTATGCATTTTGCATTACAGCCTTCTCATTTCCCAGCAGCTTTTGCCAAGACTACTTACATTCTATCTTATCTTGATGGAAGGGCTTTGTCTTGGGCCTCAACACTGTGGGAACGCAAGGATCCTATTTTGCAGGATATTGACGGATTTTTGGACTTATTTAAATCCGTTTTTGGCGATCCTGCCCGAGTGACCATTGCAGGTTCTGCTCTGGTGGACCTGAAGCAAGGCAACCGACCATTGGCTGATTTTGCGATAGAGTTCAAGACTCTTGCTACAGAACTCTGCTGGGACCCCAAATGCCTGAAAACTCTCTTCTTCAGAGGCCTGGATACTTGCTTGAAAGACGAGCTGGCCACTCGTGAAACACCTGACTCGCTGGATGAACTAGTGGCTTTGGCTACTAGAATCGACCACCGTCTTCATGATAAGGTGAAAGAACTCCAGCCTAATAGAGGACCAGGTCAGAAGGAGGCTAGTGCTAATACTGCACCTCGGATGATTCCAGTAATTCCTGTTGCTAGTAGAGATGAACTGATGCAACTTGGTCGCAGTCATTTGATTTCTAAAGAGAGAAGACTTCGGAAGAGGCATGGTCTGTGTATGTATTGTGGACAGGCTGGTCACGATGTCCCAACATGCCCAATTTGTCCGGGAAACGGATGGGCCTAAGTCCTGCAGGAGGACTGTTCTTAGGCCTTACTACGCCCTCTCCTCCACGCTCTCTCCTGGTCTCCTTAATCTGCGGATCTTCTGAGTTTCAAACTCTTGCCCTGGTGAATTCAGGGGCAGGAGGCAACTTTATTCTTTGATGCCTAGAGGAACATTTGAGGATTCCCCTTGTCACTTTGAAGGTTCCACTACTCCTATCTACCATCCATGGGGAGCCCTTACCGGGTGACGTGACTTGCCAAACCAAACCGGTAACCCTTCGCACCGGAGCTCTCCATACAGAGTCAATTCCCTTCTTTGTGGTAGAGAAGGCCATGCACCCTATCGTCCTGGGGTTACCTTGGTTACAGTCGCACCAACGCCAATTCGACTGGGCTTCCTTGGAACTTTCCCGCTGGGGCCCAGGTTGTCAAGGAAAGTGCCTTAAGGAGATTGCTGCTGTCATCTGCATGTCTACAACTCCAGCAATGCCGGATCTGCCGCCTCAATAGGCATCTTTTAGTGATGTGTTTTCCAAAGAAGCTGCTGACATTCTTCCTCCGCATAGGTCCTATAACCGTGCCATAAGACTGAAACTCAATACTGAACCTCCTAAAGGACATGTCTATCCACTCTCAGTGATTGAGAATAAGGCTATGTCTGAATACATCGAGGAGAATTTACAGAAGGGGTTTATTAGACCATCGAAGTCTCCAGCCGGCGCAGGCTTCTTCTTTGTGGGGAAGAAGGACGGTACTTTACATCCTTGTATCAACTACCGAGGTCTGAACGAGATCATGATTAAAGACCACTACCCCCTGCCTTTAATCTCGGAGCAGTTTGACTGGCTTCAGGGGACTAAAATATTCTCAAAACTTGACTTGAAGGGGGCCTACAACCTAGTTCACATTCGCAGTGGCGACGAATGGAAAACAGCCTTTAACACTCGAGACGGCCATTTCGAGTACTTAGTAATGCCCTTTGGCCTGTGCAACGCACCCACTGTATTTCAAAACATGATGAATGACATCTTGCGGGTCCTGTTGTACAAGAGTGTTCTGGTATACCTGGATGATATCCTGATATTTTCTCAGGATTTGCCCACTCATCTAGAGGATGTCAAGCAAGTACTACGCTGACTCCGTGAACATTGGCTCTACGCCAAACTATCCAAGTGTGAATTTCATAAAGACTCTGTGTCTTTTCTTGGCTATATCGTGTCTAAAGATGGCTTCCAGATGGACCCGCAAAAACTAGAGAATATTAAAAATTGGTCCCAACCTACCAGCCTGAAGGCCCTGAGACGATTTTTGGGGTTTACCAACTATTATAGAAGCTTTATAAAGAAGTACTCTTCTTTAACAATGCTCTTGACTGCAATGACCCGCAAGGGTGCCAACGCTTCAAAATAGTCTGAGGAGACCATTTCCACTTTTGAGAAATTAAAGACTGCCTTTTCCACGGAACCATGCTTGCGTCATCCTGACCCCAACAAGCCATTCATCGTAGAAGTTGACGCTTCGGCTGTCGCTGTGGGGGCTGTATTGAGCCAAACTGGAGACTCCAAATCCTTACATTCCTGCTCTTTCTTCTCACAACGTTTCTCCCCGGCAGAGAAGAACTATGGGATCGGAGATAAACAACTCTCGGCTATTAAGCTAGCATTTGAGGAATGGCAGCCTTGGCTCGAAGGTGCTCAACATCAAATAACCGTATTCATGGACCATAAAAATCTAGAGTATCTCCGCCATGCACAATGTCTTAACCACAGAAAAGCTAGCTGGTCCTTATTCTTCAGTCACTTTGACTTTGTGCTTAAATATTGCCCCGGAGAAAGGAATACCAGAGCCGATGCCTTGTCACGCTCCTTTCTCTTGGAGTATGTGCCTGAAGATCCTCAGCACATAACTGATCCAAAGAAAGTCATCTTGGCGACTACACATTCTGTGCCCGCTGGTAAAACCATTGTGCCTAAACACCTCAGGAAGAAAGTGCTCTTTTGGACGCACAATTCCAAGCTGGCTGGCCATCCTGGTCAACACCGCACCCTGCTCAAGATCCAGAATTTGGTACAAGATGTCCTACGTGACATCTTGTACCAACTGTGCCAAACACAAACCTGCTTCTGGTCAACCGTGGGGATTGCTACAACTGCTGCCAGCTCGGAACAGCCCTGGTCACACATCGCTACTGATTTTGTAGTCTATTTACCCCTTTCTGGAGGAATGAATACCATCTGGGTAACAGTCGATTGCTTTAGCAAGATGGCCCATTTCGTGGCGCTGCCTGGCTTACCTTCAGCCTTGGAGCTTGCGAAGCTCTTCATGCCGCACATTTTTTGCCTTCACGGCCTACCAAAACACCTAGTCTCAGACCAAGGATCCCAATTCCCGGCAAGATTCTGGAGGGCCTTGTGCAAGCTATTTGACATCTCTCTAGATTACACTTCAGCCTATCATCCGCAATCAAGTGGCCAAACAGAACAGATGAATAGAACCTTAAAACTGAGGAAAATTCAATACATGAAGATTGAGATATTTTAGAGAATTTTCCATATATTCCAATTTTTTCTCATTTAGCAAATTGGACCTTACAAATTTTTGCTGAAATGCTTCTACTTTTTCTAACTGTTTTTCACATTTTTCCAAATTATTTTTATTTAAGGATACCAAGTTCTCTAAATTTGAAAAATGCTGTTGAAAATTCAAGGTAGTCTGGGTCATAGCCATTTCCAAAGATTTAATTGCTGTCCACAGTGAGTTAAGGGTAATCTCTGCTGGCATTTGCATGGATATCAAATCCTCACGTGGCCTGGTCTCTCTTTCTCCCCCCATAGCCTAGTCTCCTCTCCTCAAACCATCCAAAGTCAGATCAGGTGAATCTCCGGAGCCCCCGATTACCACGGGGCTTCCCTGGAACCCGCTGGACTTACATGTTGCGATTGGGAGGGAGTTCTGGAAGCACCGGGGCTCAGCCAGCAGTGCTGTCTCCCTCTCAGATTCGACCTTCGCAGCGGCCCTCTTCTCCGGCGTCATCCCAGGTGTAGACAGAAAAAAGGACGAAATCCGTGGCTGTGCTGTTGTAGGAAAGGGAAATGAAGTAGATATCTCCCTTACCTTAGCCTTTCTCTTAGTATGTGGCATATTCCAATCGGAAAACAAAGGTAAATACTATTTCAGGTAATTGAGTACGGAGAGCTCCTTCTTAGCGTCTGCCTCAGTCGACGGCCATCTTAGATCCCCCTTCAGAAAGCTTTTGATGCCTTAACAACTGCTCTAGCCTGGGCTTAAGCCTTAGGCCTACCAGATTATAATAAACCATTTGATCTGTATGTAACCAAATGTAATGAGGTTCTCTATCAGTTCTCAGCCAGTCCCACAGACCTCAACAGTGTTCTGTAGGATATTTCTTTTCTAAATGGATCTAAAGGCAGGGGAGAAGGAGGTGGATAAAATTATTGTTCTGAAGCAGTAGGAATTCATTCTGCAATAATCTCAATTGACTTTGACATTTCCTTTGTTTACTTTCATTGAGAAAAATTGTTAATAGCATCATAGCTGTTTTCATTTTAGTTTCAGAACCTTTCCCATCTTAGTCATAAAGAGATAAGTTTTGCAAAACTTTTGTAATCTTATCAGCATGAAAAGTCCCCTCAGTTGGCCATGCTGAGGGTCTTAGCTTTTTATTAATCCATTTTATAAACATAGAAACATAGAAATGACGGCAGAAGAAGACCAAACGGCCCATCCAGTCTGCCCAACAAGCTTCGTACTTTTTTTTTTCTTCTCATACTTATCTGTTTCTCTTGGCCCTTAGTAACCTTTCGGTTCTATTTCCCTTCCACCCCCACCATTAATGTAGAGAGCAGTGTTGGAACTGCATCTAAGTGAAATATCTAGCTTAATTACAGGCCAATACAGTAAAGTGCAGCTGCGGTTACCCTGCTTCTAACCAGCTTTCTACTCACAATTTGGCTGCGTTAGTCCAACCTGCTATTCATTATACCTTTTAACCCATCCTTACCGCTTCTTTAAATCAACGGGTAACCCTTTCCGCCCGCGGCATGTATATGAGATGTAAACGATCAGATTAGCTATTCCCTCCCATACAGTAATGCGCGCCCCGATTATCGCTTTTTAAACCTGCAGTTTTGCCGCGCGTTTAACCTGCTAATTTACCGCCTACCCTTACCCCTGCGTTAGAGGCAGGGGTAAGGGTAGGCGGCAAACTTTCCCCCAGCCCCGGCTCACCTGCCCTGGCCACATCCATGGGTGCCGGTCGTGATTGAGGTAGTGTGATTGGGTTTGAATAGGGACCAACATTTGTTAATCAAGGGAGCAGTGAGTCACTCAGGCTGGCTAACTGAAGTTAGACTGTTTGTATTTCCCAACCCTCCCACCCCTCGCCCACCCACCCCTAGCTCATCCCTTAATTTATAGGCAGGTGCCACTTTCACAAAAAAAAAAAAAAAAAAATCAACAAAAACTTTATTGAGAATTTGATCAGTCCCCGTTAGGCCACTACCAGACACATAATGAATTCACTAATACATTTAAAGGACGTTAGACACATTCCTACTCCCATAGCAACCTAAATCTTAACTAGGAACTAATCAAAATTGAGATGAAGGCAGCAGTCCAGCAGCAAGAGGGGGGCTTCCCAGTCTTTTGCATCAAGTGTCACATGTATGATTTTTTACCCACCGGTGAGAAGTTGTACATGTGCATGCGATGCAAAGAGCTCCTGGCTCTCAGACAACGATCTCTGGAGGCAAGAGTGGCAGACCTGGAGGAGCTGAGGCAGACAGAGAGGTATATAGATGAGACCTTCAGGGACATAGTAGTCAAGTCCCAACTTCAGACTGGCAGCCCTGGTGCTGCCTTGGAGGAAGAAGGTCTCATGATGGGAGAGCACCAACCAGGTGCAGCAGGAAAGGATCCTGTAGCAAGGACCTGCTCTCCAGGTGATGCATTGTCCTTTCACACTGAGGATATCTCTCCAGGGCCTACTGCCCAGGAGGGAAAGGTTAGATCGGCCATCATAGTTGGTGATTCGATTATTAGGAATGTAGATTGCTGGGTGGCTGGTGGGCGTGAGGATTGCCTGGAAATATGCGTACCTGGTGCAAAGGTGGCGGACCTCATGCATCACCTAGATAGGATTTTAAACAGTGCTGGGGAGGAGCCGGCTGTTGTGCTAAATGTGGGCACCAACGACATAGGAAAATGTGGGAGGGAGGTTCTGTAAGCCAAATTTAGGCTCTTAGGTAGAAAGCTTAAATCCAGAACCTCCAGGGTAGCATTCTCTGAAATGCTCCCTGTTCCATGTACAGGTCACCAGAGGCAGGCAGAACTCCGGAATCTTAATCCTTGGATGAGACGATGGTGCAAGGAAGAGGGATTCAGTTTTGTTAGGAACTGAGGAACCTTTTGGGGAAGGGGGAGTCTCTTCTGAAGGGATGGACTCCACCTTAACCAGGGTGGAACCAGACTGCTGGCACTAACTTTTAAAAAGGAGATAGAGCAACTTTTAAACTAGAACAAAGGGGTAAGCCGACAGTCGCTCAGCCGCGCATGGTTCGGAGAGAGGTATCTTCAAAGGATACTAATGATGCATTAGAATTAGGGCATCCCGACAGTGAGGTTCCAATAATAAGAAAAGTGGTCCAGGTATTTGTAACTAAAAACTCACCTGAGTTAAAAATTTGTAACTTATCCCTATCAATTAAAAAGCAAAATGAAAATACAAACAAAAAACAAACTTTGAAATGTTTGTATGCTAATGCCAGAAGTCTAAGAAGTAAGATGGGAGAATTATAATGTATAGCAGTGAATGATGACATAGACTTAATTGACATCTCAGAGACATGGTAGAAGGAGGTCAACCAATGGGACAGTGCTATACCAGGGTACAAATTATATCGCAATGACAGAGAGGAGCACCCGAAAGGCTGTGTGCCGCTTTATGTCCGGGATGGCATAGAGTCCAACAGCATAAACATCCTGCATGAGCCTAAATGCAAAATTGAATCTTTATGGGTAGAAATCCCTTGTGTGTCGGGGAAGACTATAGTGATAGGAGTATACTACCGTCCACCTGGTCAAGATGGTGAGACGGACAGTGAAATGCTAAAAGAAATTAGAGAAGCTAACCAAATTGCTAGTGCGGTAATAATGGGAGACTTCAATTACCCCAATATAAGAACATAAGAAAATGCCATACTGGGTCAGACCAAGGGTCCATCAAGCCCAGCATCCTGTTTCCAACAGTGGCCAATCCAGGCTATAAGAACCTGGCAAGTATCCAAAAACTAAGTCTATTCCATGTTACCATTGCTAATGGCAGTGGCTATTCTTTAAGTGAACTTAATAGCAGGTAATGGACTTCTCCTCCAAGAACTTATCCAATCCTTTTTTAAACAAAGCTATACTAACTGCACTGACCACATCCTCTGGTAACAAATTCCAGAGTTTAATTGTGCGTTGAGTAAAAAAGAACTTTCTCCGATTAGTTTTAAATGTGCCCCATGCTAACTTCATGGAGTGCCCCCTAGTCTTTCTACTATCCGAAAGATTAAATAACCAATTCACATCTACCCGTTCTAGACCTCTCATAATTTTAAACACCTCTATCATATCCCCCCTCAGTCGTCTCTTCTCCAAGCTGAAAAGTCCTAACCTCTTTAGTCTTTCCTCGTAGGGAAGTTGTTCCATTCCCCTTATCATTATGGCCCTTCTCTGTACCTTCTCCATCGCAATTATATCTTTTTTGAGATGCAGCGACCAGAATTGTACACAGTATTCAAGGTGCGGTCTCACCATAGAGCGATACAGAGGCATTATGACATTTTCCGTTTTATTCACCATTCCCTTTCTAATAATTCCCAACATTCTGTTTGCTTTTTTGACTGCCGCAGCACACTGAACCGACGATTTCAATGTGTTATCCACTATGACGCCTAGATCTCTTTCTTGGGTTGTAGCACCTAATATGGAACCCAACATTGTGTAATTATAGCATGGGTTATTTTTCCCTATATGCATCACCTTGCACTTATCCACATTAAATTTCATCTGCCATTTGGATGCCCAATTTTCCAGTCTCACAAGGTCTTCCTGCCCGTAGGGCGGGGCGCTTGATAGTTATTCCTATAAGGGTTGAAGCGCCGTGAGCTTCTGCCTCTGGTGGGCCTGGGAAAGGGACGCTGGTTTCTCTTCGTCTTGTCTTCTGGCAGACGAGGTAATGGGGAGTCGCCCCATCTGTTAGCCAGTTTCTCTAGTTCGCTGCCGAACAGGAGGGATCCCTTGAATAGCATTCTTGTGAGGCGTGTCTTGGAGGAGGTGTCAGCCGACCAATTTCGCAGCCAGAGTTGTCTCCTGGCTGCCACTGTGGATGACACTCCTCTGGCTGCTGTGTGCACTAGATCGGAGGCAGCGTCAGTGAGGAATGATAGTGCTAGTTCCATGTCTTCTCCTGGGGTGTTGTTCCTGGCTTGGCTTCTTGACTGGGTAAATATATGATCGGGACACGCTAGAAAGATAACGTTCCTGGATGGAATAAATGATGGCTTTATGGAGCAATTAGTTCAGAAATCAATGAGAGAGGGAGCAATTTTAAATCTAATTCTCAGTGAAGCACAGGATTTGCTGATAGAGGTAATGGTGGTGGGGCCGCTTGGCAATAGTGATCATAATATGATCAAATTTGAATTAATGACTGGAAGAGGAACAATATGCAAATCCACAGCTCTCGTGCTAAACTTTCAAAAGGGAAACTTTGATAAAATGAGAAAAATTGTTAGAAAAAAAATGAAAGGAGCAGCTACAAAAGTAAAAAGTGTGGAAGAGGCGTGTTCATCTCTGGCCACCGCTGCGTTGAGAAATGGTGCCGGTGGCCCTTTGCACTTATCATGTGACAGGGCAAAGGTAGCACCGGCGCCATTTTGTTTCCTGGCTCCCGACGTCACGCGTGCGGGAGATCGCCCCCGGACCCCCGCTGGACCCCCAGGGACTTTTGGCCAGCTTGGGGGGGGCCTCCTGACCCCCACAAGACTTGCCAAAAGTCCAGCAGGGGTCCAGGAGCGACCTCCTGCACGCGGGCCGTATTGCCAATGTTCAAAATGGCGCCGGCGCTACCTTTGCCCTCACTATGTCATACGGGCAAAGGTAGCGGGGGTCCGGGGGCGATCTCCCGCACGCGTGACGTCGGGAGCCAGGAAACAAAATGGAGCCGGCGCTACCTTTGCCCTGTCACATGATAAGGGCAAAGGGCCACCGGCGCCATTTCTCAACGCAGCGGTGGCCAGAGAGCGGAAGGAGATCACGTCGGGACCCCCCCACTGGACCCCAGGTAATTTAAAACATTTTGGGGGGGGTTCGGGAGGGTGGGGGATTTGTTTTAAAGGTTCGGGTGGGTTTTAGGGGTTTTTTTGGTGTGCCGGTTTTCCCGCCCTCCCCCGATTTACAATTTTTAACGAATTTTAGAAAAAAAAAAAACTTGGCGATCAGATTGCCCTCCCCCCCAGCCAAAATCGATCGTTAAGACGATCGATTACACGATTCACACCTCTAATATCTGCTGCTACTTTTGCAGTGCCCCATTATTTACAGATGTAATTTCCGAAATGGGAGCAGTGAGTCTGCAGAGCGGGAGACCATCAGCAGGAAGTACCTTTAAGTGAATACAGTCTAGCTGCGGCAGCGAGGGCCAAGCCAAAGATAAAGCAGCTGGCCTGACCAAGGAAGAAAGAGGATGATGGAGATCCTACCTAGCAGTGAAAGTGACCATACTTGTGTGAGGATCCAGTTGCAATTTCTTGTCTGCACGTTGTTTGTCTTTTGCTAATTTTCCAGATAATGTTCCAGAGGGAGTCTGCCTGTTGAGGCTGTAAATGTTCAAGGTCTATGAACTGTTTGCTGTCCCTCCATGGGAGGGTGGACTGTGTTCAGGAGGACATTTTCTATCAACAAGATGACCTGGTCAGTTCAAGCAGCCTAGAAGACCAGATGTCCTGCACAGAATAGTTGCTTTAAATATGGACATTTCCCTTAGTGGAGGGTGAAATGCCCTGTTTGTTATTAATTGTTGTTTCTTTGAAAAAAAAATTAAACCCTTGGAATTGTTATAAGAAGAATAACAAATGCCTTGATGAAAAAAATTAGTAAAATATTTGAAAAAGACAGTGGTGTACTTTGATTTATATATAACAATTATTTATGTAATTAACTATTTTTCTTTAGGTTGGATACCATCTCACCAGGAATCCAGCCATCTGCTGCTAATTATGTTTTTTCTAAGTTACTGAACTCCCCTGTGTTCCTTTCCTGCATCCCTCAATTAGGGAATGTGAGGCAGTGCTCCTAGTGTTCCCTTGTTTTCCTGTGCAGGATCAGGCTGGAGGCCTGGTCCACCTTAAATCCACTAAGGACAGTATGCTCTATGGGCAGGATCCTGCGGGACAGGTGGGGCTCAGAGGGTATAACCAGAGATTGGGGAATAAGAGCTGGGATCCAGGTGGGGATAACCAGACCAGGCCCAGGTCTCCGGGAGGAAGGCAGCTCCTTGATATATAACACTGAGCTGAGATGAAGCAACACACTGTAAATAAAGAGTGTACACTTTCTGAGGAGTGTTGATGTGCATGTGTGAAGTTATAATAAAGAGAACTGATATAAGAAGGCTGGAGTCAGTCTAGTTTGTCTCCAGACCTGTGAGAATTACCACTCATTCCCACAGGGAGTAACTTTTCCTTTCACAGGCCTTGTGTGAGGAGTTACAGAAGAGCTGCAGCAGGAGAAGAGACTTTCTTCCAGGAAGTCTACTAACAGCAACTTGGTGTATAGAGTTATGGAAGAGTTCAGTTTAAAGGTGTTGGGTATCCTCCACGGGGAATAGCACTAACAGTGTTTTGTATTTTTCTCTAATGGCTACGTGCTGGTTGATGTAGGGTGTTGCCATGGATGGGATCGAGCCCTCCTTAATCCTCAGTGGTCCCTGTAGCCAACTGATGGAAGAGATCAGAGTGCCTGTTCTTTTTTGGGCCTCCCCCCCCAGGAGACCATATTGGTTTACAGTTTCTTAAGAATGTTTTCAGTGTGATATATGGAGGGTATGTTTGGAATGGTTCTTCCCATTGAAGAACTAGCAAGGTGAAGATGAGTAAATGTTGTAAATGTTATGTAATTAAGTGTTTTAAGTGAAGACCCTGAGTTACAGTCTATGCAGGTCATAGGCTCCACGAGGGATGTGCACTCTTGTGGTTGCTACCAGGAGAGGATTCCCGATGAAGACCGGCCCGGGGATTCGCCGCCCAGGCCGGCCCAGGAGATACCACGTGGTCTGCCGAGCGCGGCTCTGTCACGGCAGCGCTCAGCAGACCACGTGACTAGAGTGACCAGCCCACCGGGGGATGCCCGATCCCCGGATAGGCCAATCCGCCCCTGGTTGCTACCAAGAATTACACCAACTTCACAAGTGTTCTATGTTGTCATGTATATACTTGGAAATAAAATGTTAGCTGTGTACATGTCCCGTCCACATCTATGTATTTTTGTTTTGCGTGGGAGGGAGACACTGTAGAGATCTCCTGGTCTCTACTAATTGGGCCTAGCTCGTAGCCCTTAGGATTTATATCAGCTTAGGTGGAGACAGCATTCCAGCATGGGCCCTCCCCCAGAGGCTGCCTATGAGTGATGAACTCCTAAGCCACAAGGGGAGTTAGCCCTAGTTAGAGGGGGCAGTGTATTTTGATTTCAATGAGGGAGGAAGTATTTCTCTGAGTTAGGCCCCAACCCAGCACAGCAAGTGAGAGACATAGCCCTGCCAGTGCTTTGTACTAAAGTCTGGAGGGAAGAAGGACCTGAGAAGAGATTTTGTTTGATTGTCCTACTTTTGTGATACTTTTGCGACTGGCCAGACTTGCTTCTTCTAGGAGGCAGAAATCACCTCTCTAGGAGTGCAGGAGGGACCTGCATACTTTTCTCGCCCAGCCAAGAGGAGGTTGCAGAGACCACTACAAGAGTCCCGGTTTAAGTTAACTTATACCATCTATTGGGCAGGAAGAATTTTTCTGCCCCCTTCCTTGCCCTGGACTGGAAGTTAAGATCTGCTTCCAGAGTAGGCCTTTCCCCCTGAAAGGTCCCATGAGACTAGGATTAGAGAAAAGAGGAAACTCTGGAGTCCCCCAACCAGAGTCCCCACCCCGGGATTCAGGACTACAGACTGGCTGAAGTTCAGGAGAGGCAACATTGACCTTAGATACTTTGGACACCGGGGACTCTACACACAGCTAGGACACCTCGGCCACGTTGGGATACTCACTCTTCCAAAACGGAGGGAACCAATATCCCAACCCCACCATGCAAAGGGACACTTACATAAGAGAAGAACTATAAATATCTTGTACTCTAAAGTTTCTACCAAACCTGGAAGTAAATGGTCTTTAATTTTTCTATACATCTTGATTACATTATTACAATTCCTAGTAAAAAAAAATTATTTGAACACTCAGCCTGTGAATCACGATTCTGTTCAGGTACCTTCACCGAAGAGCTATGGTAACACACACACATGGGAGAGCACTATTACCTGGGCCAAGAAAGTTAGCCTTCACCCTCACAGAAAGGATCTACCCCTTGGGGACAGAAGAGCTGGGGAAAAGGCAGAGCAGCTACCATGTTTAATAAATTCTTTTATGGCCCTTTAGAATATGTAATCACACTCAGGAGTGGTTCATGCACTCAACAACTGGAGTTCAATAAATATAAGTGCAAATCAGTGTTTGCTGGTCCAGTTTTCGATGATACTTTTTAATTATGAATACGGCAACTCCACATTGACACACAATATATAACAGGTCCCCCGACACGGACCGTGTTTCGCCTGTCCGGCTGCCTCAGGGGGGGGGGGGGGGCAATTTTAACAACAAGGATATCTTTGTCAATCAATTCAACATTAGCATTTTTGGATGTGTTGATAATGTATAAAGACAAGAGTTTTCAAATTTCGATTTTTCGTAAACCCACAGATCGTAACACACTGTTGGCATATGATAGTTTCCACCCACGAAATCTTAAGGCTAATATTCCGACAGGACAATGTCTGAGACTTAGACGGCTTTGTACCACGAAGCAGGAATACATTTATCAAACTTAGCAGATGCAGGCTCAGTTTCAAGAAAGAGGGTACCGCAGAACAATTTTGAGACGAGCTCTGCATGTTAATAGAGATTTACTATTTTTGCAACAAAGTAGAGACACTAGTCCGCAAGTAAATTGCATATTGTCTTTTTCAACTATGAGTCATACGGTGTCTAACATTATTAGGAAACACTGGATAGCGTTAGCCTTGGAAGATCATCTCCACAGTGGCCTTAGGTTCACGTTTCGCAGAGGAAAGAATATACGAGACACCTTAGTACACTCAGTATATTCAGATTTGACTATCAGGTCCCCCTCTGGGACACATAGACCGTGTGGTCAGTGTTTAATTTGTAGCATACATATACTGTAAGTGAATTTATACATCCCATAACCAAGAAAATTTATAAATTACGTAATGACACAGACTGTAAAGGAAAATTATGTTTCTTACCTGATAATTTTCGTTCCTGTAGTACCAAGGATCAGTCCAGACTGCTGGGTTATGTCTCCCCTCCAGCAGATGGAGTCAGAGAGAAAAGTGAACGCACCCCCCAGATATACTGGTGTGCCACCTGCTGTCCTTCAGTATAATGGATAACAAAGCAGAAGAAGAAAAGAACTCCTCCGCACCCGTAGCCAAAGAACCATTGCAACTGTCTAGCTCAAGTAGTAAGTAAGGTAAAAAACAGTAAAAGGCAAACTAAGGGAACGCAATGCGCCAACGAAGCGAACAACAAATCTGCAGTCCGAAGACATTCTGTCCCCAAAAAAGACATGAGGAAAATTTCACTTACCATGTTCAAACCAGAAGTGTGATAGAAAACGGGATTCGAGCGGAGTCTCCTGCACAATATAGGGCGGGCGTCTGGACTGATCCTTGGTACTACAGGAACGAAAATTATCAGGTAAGAAACATAATTTTCCTTTCCCTGTACGTACCAGGATCAGTCCAGACTGCTGGGATGTACCCAAGCCGCCTCAAATGGGATGGGACCCCGAGAGTCCCGCTCGAATCACACTGCTGCCAAAAGAATCCGCCGACGGCCCCCGAACATCTACCCGATAATGTCGGGCAAAAGTATGCAACGACTTCCAAGTGGCCGCCCTGCAAATCTCCTGGCTAGAGACCAGAGTACTCTCAGCCCAGGAAGACGCCTGCGAACGGAGAGAGTGAGCTTTAAGCCCGTCTGGAACGGACTTACCACACCCAATGTACGTGGCCGCTATTGCGCTCTTCAGCCATCGGGCAATAGTTGCTTTAGAGGCCTGTAAACCCTTTTTGGCCCCCTGCCACAACACGAACAGATGATCCGACCGCCGAAAAGCATTGGTGACCTCCAAATAATGCAAAAGTACTCGACGAACATCCAAACGCTTCAAGTCGGAACCATGAGAAGCCCGCAGCTCCGTCTCCGAGAACGACGGCAAGTCCACGGACTGATTGACGTGAAAAGCCGATACGACCTTAGGCAAGAACGAAGGGACCGTACGTAACGAGACCCCGGAATCAGAGATACGCAAGAACGGATCCCTGCACGAGAGTGCCTGTAGCTCCGACACCCGACGCGCGGACGCTATGGCCACTAAAAACACTGTCTTGAGGGTGAGATCCTTTAAGGTGGCTCGCTTCAGCGGCTCAAATGGCGCGACGGTGAGGCCCTTGAGTACCAAATTCAGGTTCCAGGAAGGACAAGGGGCTCTGAGAGGAGGACGCAAATTTCGAACACTGCGTAAGAATCGGGACACATCCGGATGACACGCGAGAGAGGAGCCGTCAATCTTTCCCCTCAAACAACCCAGAGCCGCCACCTGGACTCTCAGCGAACTGTAAGCTAACCCCTTCTTCAGACCATCCTGAAGAAAAGTAAGGATGTCCGCAATGACCGCACGACAAGGCTGAACTTGGGCGGCCGCGCACCAGGAATCAAAAACTTTCCACACCCTGGCATAAGCAAGCGTGGTAGAGGGTCTCCGCGCGCGAAGCAAGGTAGAAATTACCGGTTCAGAATAACCTTTCTTTCTCAAGCGCCTCCGTTCATAAGCCAAGCCGCCAGACAAAAGCGATCCGCCTGATCGAAAAATACTGGTCCTTGACGAAGAAGGTTCGGAAGGTGGCCCAACCGTAAAGGCCCGTCTCTGGCTATATTGATGAGGTCAGCAAACCATGGTCTTCTCGGCCACTCGGGAGCCACGAGAATCACTGGACCCCGATGGGATTCGAGACGCCTTAACACCTTGCCGACCAAGGGCCAGGGGGGAAACACATATAGGAGGATTTGATAAGGCCATGGAATCGCTAGAGCATCCACCCCCTCCGATCCGTGTTCTCGCCTCCGGCTGAAAAAACGCGCTGCCTTGGCGTTGAGCCGAGTTGCCATCAGGTCCATTCGCGGCACCCCCCATCGCCGGGTGATGAGACTCATCGCCTGATCCGAGAGCTCCCATTCCCCGGGATCCAAGTGCTGACGACTGAGATAATCCGCTTGCACGTTGTCTACGCCTGCGATGTGAGTGGCCGCGATGCGGGCGAGGTGGCGCTCCGCCCAGGTCATTAACAAAGACGCCTCGACCGCCACCTGCTGACTTCTCGTGCCGCCCTGGCGATTTATGTATGCTACCGTGGTGGCGTTGTCTGTGAGGACCCGAACTGCCCGTCCCTGTACCAAGGGCAGAAGCTGACGCAAGGCGAGACGGACCGCCCTGGTCTCCAGACGGTTGATGGACCACGATGCTTGGCGAGGGGTCCACGAACCTTGTACCGCCCGTGATTGACAGACCGCTCCCCAACCGGTCAGACTGGCATCCGTCGTCACTATGACCCAATTGGGGGGCTCGAGGTCCACTCCTTGTAGCAGATTGTCCGGGACCAACCACCACGCTAAGCTGGATCGCGCCGGCTCCAACAGAGGTAACTGTACTCCGTAATCCTCGGATTTCTGATCCCAGCGCGAAAGGAGAGCCCTTTGCAACGGCCGCATATGAGCAAAAGCCCACGGTACCATCTCCAGAGTAGACACCATATGTCCAATGACCTGCATATAATCCCAGGCTGTGGGCAAGTGGAGACCCAGAAGCCTCCGCACCTGACACATCAGATGCTCCATCCTCTGCCGAGTCAGGAATACCTTGCCCACCAGGGTATTGAAACGCGCTCCCAAAAATTCCAACCGCTGACTTGGAATTAGCTGGCTCTTTGCAAAGTTGACCACCCAGCCTAGCGACTGAAGTTGCTGTACCACCAACTGGACCGCCCGGTTGCAGTCGCACTCCGATTTCGCCCGTATAAGCCAATCGTCCAGGTAGGGATGTACCAATACCCCTTGACGTCGCAGGGAGGCTGCAACTACCACAAGAACCTTGGTGAACACTCTCGGAGCCGTAGCCAGGCCGAATGGAAGGGCGCAAAACTGGTAATGTTCTCCCAACACCATGAATCTCAGATATCTCTGATGCCTTTCCCGGATTCCGATGTGGAGATACGCCTCGGCTAGATCCAAAGAAGCCAAAAATTCTCCCTTGTGGACGGCCGCAATAACAGACCGTAGAGTTTCCATGCGAAACCGGGGAACGCGTAACGCCTTGTTTACTCGCTTCAAATCCAGAACAGGACGGAAGGTACCTTCCTTCTTTGGGACTAGGAAATAAATGGAATAGCGGCCCGTTCTTGTCTCGTCCGAGGGAACGGGGAGCACCGCTCCGAGGGCCCGTAAGTGGTTTACCGTCTGAGCTATAACCAGTTGCTTTTCTCGAGGTCCGCAAGGAGATATCATAAAAAAGTCCCGGAGGGGCCGAGCAAAGTCCAACTCGTAACCGTAGCGCACCACGTCGAGAACCCACTGATCGGACGTGATTTTGACCCACTCCTCCCAAAACAGGGACAAACGACCTCCGATGCGGGGGAAGGAGGAGTGGGCCAGCGCGCCTTCATTGGGGCGGTTTTCCGGGGGCCGGTTGCTGGGAGGCTCCCAATCGCTGCGGTCGCCTGCCACGAAAGGAAGAAGACCAAGGAGACCACGTCTGCGACCTCGGGCCTTGCTGTTTCTGCGAAAAGGAACCACCGCTTCCGGAGCGAAATCTGCGCTGCCCACGGAACCGGGATCGCGCATTCCCGAAAGGACGAAACTGACGGGGCTTGTCCTCCGGCAATTTATATACCTTATTATCCCCTAAGTCTTTGATGAGTTGGTCCAATTCCTCACCAAACAATAACTTCCCCTTGAAGGGGAAAGCGGCTAGCCGTGACTTAGACGAGGCGTCCGCCGACCAACGGCGAAGCCAAAGCAATCGTCGCGCCGCGACCGCTGAGGACATAGTACGGGCAGAGGTTCGCAACAAATCATACAAGGCGTCCGCTGTGTAAGCCACCGCCGCCTCCACACAGTTAGCCTGCTCCGCCTCGGCAGGTGGGAGCTCCTGTGTGGTGAGCAATTGCTGAACCCAGCGGAGAGTGGCCCTCTGCACCATACTGCTGCAAGCTGCCGCACGTACCCCCAGGGCCGCTACTTCAAACATGCGCTTCAGGAGAACCTCTAACTTTCTATCCTGAAGATCCTTCAACGCTACGCCTCCCGTGACCGGAATGGTAGTATGTTTCACCACAGCGGTGACTGCCGAATCCACGGCGGGAACCTTAAAAATTTCCAAAGACTGTGAGGGCAGAGGGTACAGCTTATTCATCGCCCTGCTAACACGCAGGGATGCCTCTGGAACCTCCCATTCTTTAGATACCAGCTGTACCACCTTGGGATGTAAGGGAAAAGTTTGCGGGGGGGACCTTAAACCCGCCATTGCTACATCCCCCGTAGAAGTATCTGTCTCTTGCTGCGGGGCGGGAATCTCTAATTCCTTTAACACATGCTGGATGAGAAAATTAAGCTCATCCTTGCCAAACAGGCGCAAAATTTCGGGGTCATCCCCCTCGAGCGCCTCCTGTGGTTCCGAGACCCCTGCCGCAGCAGCATCTGGGGAGTCCTGGTCGACATCCAGTCTTCCTGGATCACAGGTGTCCCCTAAAGATATATCGCCCGCTCCCCCTGAAGTCCCCGCTTTTCTAGTCACCCCCGACATGCCTGTGACCCTAGGAACCTTCGCGGGGGGGGGGGGGTCATCCGGCTCCCAGCCTGCCTCAGCTTCTAAGAATGCCCGATGCATTAAAAGTACAAATTTTGAGGAAAAAGGGACCCTCCGTTTAGTGGAGCCCGAAGGGGGAGGGGCCGGAGGACCATTTGGGTCATTTCCACTGCGCGGGCTCAACTCGGGCGGCGAGAGAGGAGAGGAACCCTCATCCTCCGATTCAATCTCAGCAGGCTGCCGCGCGCCTAAAATGGCCGCCGCCCTCTCACAAGGAGGCGGGGCCGCCGGCCGCGTGGCAGCCGGCCTCCCCTGCCGTGCCGAAGAAGACAGGATCGTGCCGCTGCGGGCAGCGCTCGGCCCCCGGGAGGGTCCCTCGCCCCCGGGAATACAACGGGAGCAGAGACCCCCCCTGGAGAGTCGCGCCCCCGCCCTGCCACAGGCCGTGCAGGCCGAAGATCGCGGCATCCGGAGATCAGGACCGAAGACGCGCCGAGGGTAAGTTTGCAAACTGAATAGAAAAAGCGCGCCAAACCGAAGCTCAGAAAATCGCCGGGTGAATCAAAATCCACCCCCTCCGGAGTCCCTGGTAAGCGCGGCAGGCTAGGGCATAAAACCGAGTACTGCCTGCAACCAGCAGGACTTAAGTGCTCGCGACAGATTAACCTTTTTTTTTTTTTTTTTTTTTTTCTTAAATTTGAGAAAAGCCCTCTTCAGTTTCCACTTTCTAGTCACCCCGGCAAACGGGGGGGGAGGGGGGAGGGTGACCGGCCCACCGGTGAACTCTCCCCCGATACCAAAGGGACAGTTAATCCGGGAAATAGGGAGAGCAAAGCTCTCCACGCCTGCCTGAATACTGAGCCAAACAGAGCACCGCTGAGAAATTAATAACACCCAAGAAATACACAATCTTTTTTTTTTTTTTTTTAAACTAGGGAAAAACCCCAGTTGAGCTAGACAGTGTAGATAGTGTAGGCAGAAAAAGAGAAGAAAACACCTGAAAGAATTTAGTCAGGACAAACCGCAGGTTATGTCTCTCATCTGCTGGAGTCAGAGGAAATACTGAAGGACAGCAGGTGGCACACCAGTATATCTGGGGGGTGCGTTCACTTTTCTCTCTGACTCCATCTGCTGGAGGGGAGACATAACCCAGCAGTCTGGACTGATCCTGGTACGTACAGGGAACTCTACTGGGGTAGTGTATGTAATTATTTGTCCATGTGAGAAATTATATGTGGGTAAAACATCTAGAAAAATCAAAACCCGCATCATTGAACATAAATCTTCTATTAAGACAGGCAAAGAGAAGGCGCCGCTTGTATCACATTGGATTCAATTTTCACACACATTATCAGATTTACGGTTTTTCATAATTGATGTAATTTTGCCGACAGTGAGGGGAGGAGATCTTGCAACGGCTTTAATCAGAAGGGAACAAAAATGGATTTTTACTTTAGATACTGTTTCTCCAGCCGGCTTAAACGCCGAGCTGGAATGGAGTTATTTTCTTTGACAGATCATACATCATGGAAGTGCTGTGCTGTGATTGGCCAGAGAGGTTCCATCAGACTTTGGGGCACCTGTTTGGCGCCAAAATGGTAGGTTTAAATGGCTGTGTATTCTATACATCTGAGGCGCTCCAGTACTAATGTTGAATTGATTGACAAAGGTATGTGTATTTCAGTTTACCATCAGAAGATGTTATGCTCTGTTGCCTTGTTTCCTTGTAACAGCTTGGTCATTGTATATACTTTGGTGTTATTACAGATATCCTTGTTGTTAAAATTGCACCCCCGAGGCAGCCGGACAGGCGAAACACGGTCCGTGTCGGGGGACCTGTTATATATTGTGTGTCAATGTGGAGTCGCCATATAAAAAGGGCGCTCCAGTACTAATGTTGAATTGATGGACAAAGATATCCTTGTTGTTAAAATTGCCCCCCCCCCCCCCCCCCCCGAGGCAGCCGGACAGGCGAAACTCGGTCCGTGTCGGGGGACCTGGACACTCTGAAGATTTTCTACTGCTTAGTAGCTATCGCTGCTACAAACAATTGTGACTTAACATTGCTCTCTCAGAGCTTTCCCTGGAACCAGGTACTCGCTCCTCGAGGGCCTAAACCTTTCCAGCTCCTGAGCTTCTTTGAGACCTTACCTGAGTTTTGTCATCTAGTTCTGTTCATGAACTCTGTCTACTCTGCCTACTCACTTTCTACAGTTTCTCAACAGCTCAGCCATTCTGGATCGCTGTTCCAGTACCTGAGGGACTACAGCCCTGCCGGGCATATCAGCTCACTACTGACACTTTTGGTGGTTTCAAAAACCTGTTTAATAAAAGAACTAATGTGTGTCTGTCTCCATACTCAAGCCTAGCCGGTGGTCCCTCTCGGGATATCCTCCAGGGGACGTGGTCATCTGCCACCGGCCCAGGGATCCACCCACAACTATATCAGATTCATTACAGATTGCTACTCCTTAACAAGATGATATCTGAGACATTACAAGATTGCTGACTCCTCCTCCTTTAGGAGCCATCAATAACAGATTGCTACTCCTAGCTTGTCAACTAGCTGATTTATAACAGTTTGTACTGCTCCTTGTGCTGCCTGTGACACATGTGGAAGCTAATTTCTCTTCTTTGTTTAAGTTTCGTTTTCTTGTTCTGATGTTTCTTATTGCTTCATTATTCATACGCAAGGGTTACAAAATAAACTGCAAATAACAGTGACACCTGGAGCCTCAACAGAATAGGGACAGAAATATAGATTATTTTATAACTGAAAGAAAAGTAAAGCTTTTTGCAAACCCTACTGCAGGAGCATCCAACGCTCCTCATAGGGAGAAGTCCCTGCATGCAATGAGGCAAAACCAGTCCTGGATCCGCCCTGTTCAACTGACCGGAGCAAGAGGGCAAGTTGCTGACAAACATATTGAGGGAGGGGGAGGGGACGGCACACACAGGAGAGAAAGGCCAGATCATCTCCTGCTGCCTTTCTGAAGCATTTGCTGCTCTCTCTCCTAGAGGCCAGGAGCACTCTGGTAAGTACCTAGAGTCCGTGTTAGTAATCTTGCTACCTTAAAAGAGCCGAGGCTGGTTTCTGAGAGATTTTGTTTAGTGTACCCCTCTCTCTTGTCTGTGTTTGTCTTTCTGTTCCTGAGTTCAGTCCAACAGAGCACGTAGTCACAGGCACAAAAGGGGGCTGAATTAGCACAAGTTTGAGAGCTGAGGACAGTTGCATCATTCATGGAGCCTTAAGCCCTGGCTACTGTCCATTTGGGCATCTTCCATTTCATTAATAGTTCAATCATTTTTTAAAACTGTGTATCTCTAAAGCGAAGAGAATATCCCATATTTACTTACCTCATGCTTGGAACAGAGGCTGCAAACTCTTATTTAAATTTCCACAGGAAACTCTTTACCAGTAAAACAGGTTTGTAGATGGATATGATTGTCGAGGGAGAAAAGAGAGCTGGGAATCAGTCAATTCAGTACCAAGAACGTTATTGGCCTTATGGTTTGTGAAAAGTTTGAAAAAGTAGGGCATTAAGACCCTAGCATGTTCAACTGCACAAAATTCCTGAATGAGAGAAATCGAAACTTAGTTTTCCTTTGTTAAGACAAAAGACACTAAGCATGCCATAACCAGCCCAGCACTGCAGAGTTAGACCTAGAGCAGCACTTTCCTGAATCTTCTGCTGAAAGTTCTTTGAGAGAGGCAGTTTTGCAAAGGTGAGAGAAGTTATTGTAGCATGAATTCTAAAAATGGAGTAAGCTTTTTATTGTTATTTCAAAAAGCAAATGCAAAAATGACTTATTGTTGTTTTATATCTTAACCAGATACGAGAAAACATCTACAGAAAGGAGGTTTCCCCACCACTGTCACCATGGCTGTCCGAGGGGGAACTGCATGCATTAAACAATATCTGGTGGTCTTTAATTCCCTCCTGCTGATCTGTGGGATGGTAATTCTGATTTTTGGCTTCTGGATGTGGATCAACAATGGTCAGGCAGAGGTCTTGGACCTGGAGTCGAGTAACACCACTTTCTATAACGCTGTCTACGTTCTGATGGCAGTCGGTGCCTTCATGGCGCTGCTGGGTGCTCTGGGGTGCTTTGGCGCAGGCCAGGAATCACTGAGTACTCTGGGAGTGTTTTTCGCCTTACTCCTGGCAGCCCTGGTTATCGAGCTGGCTGTGGTCACTGTAATATTTGCCAACCAGGATGGGGTGATTGCCATGCTGCAGAATCTTTACACATATGCCTACATCAAGTTTCTGCAGACACAGAAGACATCTCTGGGATTGACCCTGAGGGTGCTGCACCTTGTGCTTAACTGCTGCGGCATGACAGGAGTCCTTGACCAGCTCATCACCAACACCTGCCCTGCGCGGTCAGGACTAGCTGTTTTCACGCTGCAGTCCTGCAGTGCTGCCATCTCTGCCATGTTCCAGAATCAGGGCCGCATCATTATCGGAGTATGGCTCGGGCTGGGTGGGGTGACCATACTGACCCTGGTCTTCACTGCAGTACTGCTGGCAGGGATCCGTGGGAGCAGAGGGAACTGGGAGCGGCTGCAGGAAAGCACCGAACCCATCATCCTGGCTCCGACCTGGCAGTGGCCACAGCAGCAGCCACAGAGCGGCCCGCTGTTTGTTCATACCACACCCGAACCCATGGAAACGAGCCCACCTTATCAGTGCGAGGTGGAATCTGGCAAAATCTAGTTCAGTCTCATAATCACCCCGGATTTGAAGAGGGGAAGCAAAAGAAGGCAATGAGAAGTGAAAATCCAGCATATATTCTCCTTTCAATGGTGTCATCCTCATTGGCATATTTCATGCAAACATAATGCAATTCAACTATTTTTCTTTCCAAAATAAAACTTGTCTCTAGCAAATGTCTTTTGGCTGCAGCATGGGATCTATACACCACTGTTTCACTTCCACCAGTGATCCACCAGGTTTTGAAATTTACCAATCTCACAGTCCTCAGGACTCCAGCCACAGATTACCCCTCTTCCTTCTCTCTGGCTTGTTTACCCCACTAACCTCCCCTCTCAGAATTCCTCCTCCTCATTCACACTAACCTGACAAAACTCACTTTTCACAACAGTGATATTTGCCATTTTGTAGTCACAATAAGTTTGTATCTCTTGTAAAGTTGGCTTACAAATTTTCTTTGAATATGTTGAAAACTTTGAAGTGCTTCATGTTGATGTCTTATTTTGCTTTTGTTTTCTGAAAATTTGAAAAACCCAAAGTTGAAAAGTGTAAGATGTGTCTACAGATTAAAGCAAATGACTTGATGCAAAAAGAATGTCTTGGAGTAGATTCCCCCATCTGTGCCATTTCTGGGAATGTACCAGCATGTCGTAGAACAAAGAAAGGGAGGTTTGGGTTGCAGGAAAACAAAACCTCTTAATATTAAGCTACTTCTTTGTATTTGGTGAGGGTCTGTCTATGGTTTGCCTGTGTGAATGAGGTGAGGTATTCTTTGTGTGTAACGCTTCTGTATTCAGTCTGGCATGTTTCCTTTTTCCCAGCCCCTGAGCTAAATACTTGCAGTGTTTCATTTGGGCGAGTTTGTTGCTGTACAAGTCCTGGCAGGTATCTGTGAACTTCCTGGATTTGCTCACCAGGAGATCAGCTGGAGGGAGTCCCAGCTAAAATACTCAAGAGTTTTCTGATACACATTTTCAGGATTTCAAAAAGATTTTCTCAACTAAAGAGATTGCCCTGGGGGCGGGAAGAGGCCATGTCTTTGGCCCAGTAAGGGCTTGGGATGTGGTAGAGGTATCGGCTGAGGTGTCTGCAGTCTAGTCAGAGCCCAGGATGAGATAGAGGTGGGCCAGATCGGAGGAGAAAGCATCTTTGGCCTCTACTGGGGCAGCAGCATGGGAAGGAGGCAGCAGCAGGGCCACTTAGGGGAGACAGATTTGCAGCAAGGGTGTGGGAGTAAAGATTGTGAGCCCTCTGGGGACAGAGAAATACTCACAGTACTTGAATGTAATCCATCTTGAAGTGCCTGAAAGGTGGAATATAAATCAGATAGATAAATGCAGTGGAAAGTGAGAGGGCTGAGGAGGGAAAGATGAGTGGAGAGAAAAGTACAGAAATAGTGTGTGAAGAGGGCGAGGGGATGGAGTGTGAGGAGTGAATGGGGGACTGGAGAAGGAGACAGAGGGCTGCTTCGTGGTGTGGGGGTGGTGCACTCGCCAGGGAAAAAATGTACTTGCCATATATGCCTGCTCTTTCCAATCAAATTGCTGTTGGGGGAGGGGTACATGGCAAATGTTCATCCCTGACAAATCAGTTCTGGAGGAATTTTTTATAGCTGCTTATGATAGTGGCACAGACATAGCATTTAGGCAGTAATCCACCTTCCTGAAGAACTGGGGCACCAGGGAGTGGTTTCTGACACCAATTTCCCCCCTTCCATTTTCTCCTAGTTTACTGTTCTTCACCTCAATCTCCCTTTCCGACCCCTCTCTACCTTCTCTTGCCTCTCCTCAGGTTTGATTCAGCTTTTCTCCTTTTCATCCTTTGTGCAGGATCCTGGCTTTTCTACTTTTGTGCCCTGTTTCCCTTCCTGGCTGAGGCTCTTCTGTCACCCCTATGTCCTGTCCTCTCCCAACCCTCAAGGCTGGATGTAGCTCTTAGGCTTCCCCTAAACAAAGGAGGGGGGGGGGGGAGGGGACCCTTAAGAAAATGTGCCACACTTGAGATGAAAGAGTGAAACACATTGTCCAGCCATATCCCATGTCTGTCTCCCACTCTGTCCTCTCTACACAGCATCTCCCCTGTCCACGTCCCCTGCACTCTTTCCCTCTTTCTCCTCAGCTCCACATCCCTCCCCTGCCATCCATCTCCTCTCCACTGCTGTGTATACCCTCAGTTTTCTTGTCTTGCTTTCCCTTCTCTGCTCCACATCTACCTTTCTTCTCCCGCTTCCTCTCAACCCCCTCTGCTCAGAAGACCACAAAACCTCCCTCCTCCTCCTCCTCCTGGCAGCAGCTCTGGCGCAGTGAGCGGGTTCCCTCTGGCAGCGGGTGGCCCTGGAAGATGTCCCTTCCTTTGGTGATGGGCGTGGCTCAGCTCCAGCACAGCTCTCTTCTTCTTGTGTGAGGCTGTCACGTCTTTTTTTTAGAGGACAGCAGAAGCTACACACAGTGCCAGACATGGAGTTAGATGCTGGCAACTGCCTAGCGTGCCAAAAACTTAGGCCAAAAAAAGAGACTTTGCACATTTATTTTAGGATCATGTCATTTCACAGAGGCACTACCGTGGCATTCTTGCCCAATGCTCTTTTGTTTTTATTCAGGCTCCAAGGATGAATCCCCTACTTTCTTGAGCTATGGAATGAGTGGAGAGGGACCCCCTGCCTTATGCTCCAGTCCTGCCTATGGGTACCAAATTCTTCAATCCAGCCTTGAGTAGGTTAGGCTGTGCTCATGGCTCTCACCCTGTCTGCTGCCCCTAGTTCATAGGCTGAAGCTACATTTGTAATTATATTTCTATTTATTTATTTATGCTTTTCAGGCACTTCAAAGTGGATCACATTCAGGTACTCTGTGTATTTCCCTGTCCCCAGTGGGCTCACAATCTAAGTCTATACCTGAGGCAGTGGAAGGTGAAGTGACTTGCCCAAAGTCAAAGGAGCAACAGCAGGATTTGAACTCTGGTTTCCCTGGTTCACAGCCCACTACTCTTACCACTAGGCAAGGAGGGAGAATGAACATGACACCATGCAAAGGAAGAATGTTGTGCTAGCAGCCTGCAGGCGCATCTCTGGTCACACTCACAGGCCAAAAAAAGGAGGAGGAAGGGCTAAAAGCCAGGATAACATTTATTTACTTGAGTAATAGCCCACAGCCAGTTCAGGGCAAGTTACAGTTCATAACATCCTAACAAACACAAATGTATAAAATCAGGCATGGGCCTTGCTGGTGGCTGAAAGGAATCAGTAAGTTTTTGCTTGGGAAATTTTCTTTTTTAAAAGTATTAGGGCAAAGTTATCTGTTTGGGAATATTATTTAGTGTGTTTGTGCTTTTCATAGTAAGTAAGGCAGCGAATAAACAGAAGTTAGGCTGTATTTTTAAAAAGTAAGGCAGCTAATAAGCAGTAGTTAGTATGTCTGTATATTAAAAACAAAAAACAAACAATAAATTAATGGTAGCCAAAAATAAGCTAGGAGCAGTGTATACCTAAGTAAAGTTACTCACCTTGGAAAGGTATTAAGGTAGTGTGATTTGGTTTGATTAGGTACCAACATTTGTTAATCAAGAGAGCAGTGAGTCACTCTGGCTGACTAACTGAAGTTAGACTGTTTGTATTTCCCACCCACCCCTAGCTCATCCTTTAATTTATAGGCAGGTGCCACTTTCACACAAAAAAACAAACCAAAAAAAACCCAACCTTATTGAGAGTTTGATCATTCCCCTGTAGCCCCCTACCAGACATATAGTGAATTCACTAACACATTTAAAGGACGTTAGACACATTCCTACTCCCAGAGCAACCTTAAACTTAATTAGGAATTGAACAAATTTGAGATGAAGGCAGCAGTCCAGCACCAAGAGGGGGCCACCCAGTCTTTTGCATCGAGTGCCACATGTATGTTTTTTACCCGCCAGTGAGAAGTTGTACATGTGCATGCGATGCAAAGAGCTCCTGGCTCTCAGAGAACGAGTCCGATCTCTGGAGGCTAGAGTGGCAGACCTGGAATTCACTGTTCCACATGCAGGTCACCAGAGGCAGGCAGAGCTCCAGAGTCTCAATGCATGATTGAGACGATGCTGCAAGGAAGAGGGATTCAGTTTTGTAAGGAACTGGGGAACCTTTTGGGGAAGGGAGAGTCTCCTGCGAAGGGATTGGCTCCACCTTAACCAGGGTGAAACCAGACTGCTGGTGCTAACTTTTAAAAAGGACATAGAGCAGCTTTTAAACTAGAACAAAGGGGAAAGCCGATAGTTGCTCAGCAGCGCTTGGTTCGGAGGGAGATATCTTCAGAGGATACTAATGATGCATTAGAATTAGGGCATCCCGACAGTGAGGTTCCAATAATAAGAAAAGTAGTCCAAGTGCTTGTAACTAAAAACTCACCTGAGCTAAAAATTTCTAACTTATCCCTATCAATTAAAAAGCAGAATGAAATTACAAACAGAAAACAAACTTTGAAATTTTTGTATGCTAATGCCAGAAGTCTAAGAAGTAAGATGAGAGAATTAGAATATATAGCAGTGAATGATGACATAGACTTAATTGGCATCTCAGAGACATGGTGGAAGGAGGACAACCAATGGGATAGTGCTGTGCTGGGGTACAAATTATATCGCAATGACAGAGAGGAGCACCTGGGAGGCGGTGTAGCACTTTATGTCTGGGATGGCATAGAGTCCAACAGGATAAACATCCTGCATGAGACTAAATGCACAATTGAAGCTTTATGGGTAGAAATCCCTTGTGTGTTGTGGAAGACTATAGTGATAGGAGTATACTACCGTCCACCTGGTCAAGATGGTGAGAAAGACAGTGAAATGCTAAGAGAAATTAGGGAAGCTAACCAAATTGGTAGTGCGGTAATAATGGGAGATTTCAATTACCCCAATATTGACTGGGTAAATGTATCATCGGGACATACTACAGAGATAAAGTTCCTGGATGTAATAAATGACAGTTTTCTGGAGCAATTGGTTCAGGAACCGACGAGAGAGGGAACAATTTTAGATCTAATTCTCAGTGGAGCACAGGATTTGGTGAGAGAGGCAACAGTGGTGGGGCCGCTTGGCAATAGTGATCATAATATGATCAAATTTGAATTAATGACTGGAAGTGGGACAGTAAGCAAATCCACGGCTCTCGTGCTAAACTTTCAAAAGGGAAACTTTTATAAGAACATAAGAACATGGGGCGCTGTCGAGCGCGTGATGGAGATGGAAGTGTGAGTACTGGGCTCCCGTGATTAAGATTTCTTGACCCTGTTTTGGTGCACCCATGAAAGATTTTTGTATCACAAATTATTATTTAGATAGTAGACAATTAACACATATGGCTGCAAAGCGAAAAATGGCGGATCTTAAGCAGAATAGCTACCAGAAACAGCAATCGGAACAGCAGCCCAAGGGGGAGATGCAGGATCTTGGACTTCAAAATGGTGCTGCCCCCGGGGAAAACCATGCCGCGCTGGGCCCGGCGGTCCAGATCGCTGACATCCCTAACCGTGACGAGATATGCGGCTGGTTTATGGACATCTGCAATGATCTTAAGCAACACAAAGCGGAGCTTCTTGCCACCATGTCTGAATTAAGAGAGGATATGACGACGCTGGGCAATAGAGTGGAGGAGCTGGAGCTACGGGTCGAGAGCCATGCAAACAAAATGGCGACGTGCAATACGCAGTATCTACAGCTGCAAAATGAAAACCAAGCCATTATGGAAAAACTTGAGGATCTTGAAAACCGATCATGAAGAAACAACTTAAGGATTCGCGGAGTCCCCGAATCTGATAGCTATAAAGATGATCCAGAGGTCGCACGGAAAATCTGTGCTTTTTCCTTACAGGAGGAACCTCAGCGCAACCATTGGCTCCTGATGCGAACGCACCCGAGATCGCTATAGACAGAGCGCATAGGGCACTTGGACTTCGGACTGATAACCAAGCTAGGGACATTATTCTATGCCTCCGCAGCTACACACAGAAGACACAGATTTATGAAGCCTCTCGAGCACAACCAACCTGGCCATGGGAAGGCAATAATATAGCAGTGTTTCAAGACCTGGCCCCAACCACGTTGCGGAAGCGTTTTGAATTGCGTGAGGCCACCAAAGCTCTGCAGGGCTCTCAAATCCGAAACCGATGGACTTTCCTGTTTGGACTGTCCTTTTCTCATCAAGGCGCATCATATCGAGTTAAATCTCTTCTAGAGGCAGCAGAAACTTTGAAGACCGCGGGCCTCTCGGTCCCCTTCACGGTGCCTCACCCTATAACCGGCTCATCCTCCAGAGAGAAATACCCTTGTTGGCAACTGGCTACTAATGGGCATAGACGCCTTCGCCACCAACAAGAGGACCAGGGACGTTCCATGGACGACCAGGGCTGATTCAGCTATAGATAGGACTGTAAGCAGTGTTTTTCCTCTGTGCTGTTTTTTGCCGGGATATACTAGCTTACTTGGTTGACTGAAAACCCTTAACTGCTACTTGGAGCAGTAGCTATGTTGCTCATACTCTTGCAGACCTCTAATGTTGATTGTTCTTATTGTTCACAAATGTTTACCTATAGTGTTTTCACTGCATGTCATACTAGACGGGGGGGAGAGATCTCTCGGGGGTTCATGCTGATTATATATTGATCTCCAGGCACCCCATAGCCCCCAAGGGGAGGGAATTCTGTCAGAATGGTTTGGCAGAGTATACAAATGTAGTGGGGAATTTGGGGGATAATTACCATACTCAGCTAAAGGCAGTATCGCTATATTTGGTCCACTTGGTCATTGGGATTTTAGAAGTCTCTGGGAATGTTATTGCTTACTTTACTCATGTGAAGATACCTAATATGTAATGCTTAAAATATTAACTTTGAAAGTCAAGGGTTTACAGACCCATTGGAAGCGACAGTTACTGTTCCAAGAACTGACTACTTTACGCATTGATCTTGCATTAATACAAGAGACGCACCTGAGACCGAGACATGTGAAGCTTCTCAATCATAAACACTATTCTATCCAGCTCCATGCACCTAGCTCACTGGGCTCTAAGTATACAGGGGTGGCTATACTATTAGCTAACACTGTAGTTCATGAAGTAATCCATACCTATACTGATCCTGCAGGGCGTATACTGATAGTTACTCTCTGGATAGGAAAAGAATTATTCACTATTGTCAACATTTATGCACCTAATATAGCCCAGCTGCAATTTTTAAGACACCTTGAGGAGTGTATAATTCTACAGACAGATCACCATTTGATAGTAGGGGTTGATTTTAATCTGTCCTTGAAACCTCATCTCGACAATTCCAGAGCAGATGCTGCCCCCACGGGAACACCTAGGAGTACCCTCCTCCATCTTTTAGACATGTGGAATGTTATGGATATGTGGAGACAGCGTTTCCCTAGATCCAGACAATATACGTTTTATTCCCAGGCCCACTCCACCTATACACGCATAGATTATCTTTTCGTAGATAAATGCATGCAGAATAATGTGCACAGAGTGGAGATAGAGCCGATCACGTGGAGCGACCACGCACCGGTATGGCTAGATTTGGAAGTGGCAGATACGTTTCGAGGCACCCAGTACTGGCGATTAAATGAAAGCCTACTTGAGGATGGCCCTTATGTCAAGAGATTGGAGGGTCTACTGCAAGATTTCTTTCACTATCAGAATGAGACAGAATCCTCCCCCACGACGATCTGGGACTGTTCTAAGGCATACATTAGGGAACAGTTCATCTCTAGAACCTCGTACTATAAACGGATTCGGGACAAAAAGCGGACAAAGCTATTACAAGACATCAAAGCACTGTCTCAACAACATATGTCACGACCCTCGCCCCCATATACAAACAGCTGACGGAAACCCGAAATGCATTGCAGCTTCTGGACTCGGCGCAAATCGCTCATGCTTTAAATATTACCAAGCAAACATACTATGAGGGGGGTAATAAGGCTGGATGCCTTCTGGCACGACGTCTAAAAGGTGCTTTGCTCCATAACAGTATTGCTAAGATTAAGAATGCCCAGGGGGTAATGATGACTAATACAGCGGACATTCAATAGTGTTTTGTGAATTTTTATGCTGATCTTTACAAATCTCGCTCTGACATACAACTGCAGGCTATAGACGATTATTTGAATGCTACGACCTTACCTACTCTAACTGCAACACAAGAGGCCCTTTTGGATAAACCAATTACCCTATTGGAGGTTCAAATGGTGATTAAAATCCTGAAAGCTGGCAAGGCTCCAGGCCTCGATGGCCTTAATAACAAGTATTATAAACTTTTCTCGGGCACCTTGGCACCTTTTTTGGTGAACGCTTTTAATTTCCTGCGCTCTGGGGGGAGTCTGGGCCCTCATTCCAATACTGCTGGTATCTCAGTCATTGCAAAACCTGGTAAAGATCCCTCCCTTTGTGGCTCTTATCGGCCCATTTCACTAATAAACCTGGATTTAAAATTACTAGCATGAATACTTGCTGAACGACTCAATGCACTGTTGCCGAACTTACTACATCAAGATCAGGCGGGATTCATACCAGGACGATGTGCCTCTGATAACGTTCGCCGAGCAATTGACCTCATTTGGTGGATGCGTAAAGAAGACGTGCCGAATGTTCTGTTAGCCATCAATGCCGAAAAAGCATTCGACATGGTGCATTGGCCATTTCTGTTCCATACTCTCACCAGAATGGGGTTTGGAGAATACTTCTTGCAGTGGATCCAACAATTATATAAATCACCATCTGCCCAAGTGAAGGTCAATGGAGGATATGGGATCAGCTTCCCCATAGCACGGGGCACCAGACAAGGATGCCCGTTATCGCCTCTACTCTTCGCACTCTTCTTAGAACCCTTCATTAATACCATACGGGCAACTCCCGCTATTATTTTATATTTTTTTATTTATTATTATTTTTATATACCGACATTCGATCTCAATTGAGATATCACACCGGTTTACATTCAGGTACTGTAGGTATTTCTCTATCCCCAGAGGGCTTACAATCTAAGTTTTTGTACCTGAGGCAATGGAGGGTAAAGTGACTTGCCCAAGGTCACAAGGAGCGACAGCTGGACTCGAACCCTGGTCTCCTGGTTCATAGTCCACTGCTCTAACCACTAGGCTATTCCTCCTCCCCTATTACAGGGGTTCAATTGGTTTCGGGCCAGTATAAATTGATGCTCTTTGCCGATGATATACTCTTTACTCTTACTCGACCTCAGATATCTCTGCCTGCAGTTCTGACAGCCATTCAGCAATTTAGTTTGGTCTCTGGTAAACCTAGAGAAATCAGAAATTCTAAATCTCGCTTTATCTGCCCCTGTTGTGCATCAACTTCAAACCCAGCTGCCTTTTCGGTGGACGACTAAACCATTAAAATACTTAGGAGTATATCCAGGCACAGATATCAATCGCTTATATCATCTCAACTATTCACCACTGATAAGGCCGTCGAGAGCGATCTCCTTCACTGGTATAGGGATCCCCACTCATGGCTTGGTCACATAGCTATAATTAAAATGAACGTCCTTCCTAGATTTCTCTATCTCTTCATCACGCTGTCTATCTATTTGACAAATAGTCTCTTGAGGAGTCTTCAGAGGAAAATTTTTGACTTCATCTGGAGGAAAAGACCACCAAGGATTGCTCGCTCAATACTTTACCGCTCCAAAGCTCATGGAGGACTGGGAGTCCCAAACCTGACCTGGTATTATGCCTCTGCTCAACTGAAGGCGGTAATTCAAATACATGCCGGACCTTCTGGTATCGCCCAGTGGCAGGCTATTGAACAACATCTGGTTGGTGAAATGGCCCTCAGCGCAATGTTCTGGAAACCTCGATCTGTTGCGATCCCCCCTGCTGCTGCGCTGCAGGAGGTCTCTTACCTTCCTCCTGAGGCCGCCTTGAAGCCAGGGCCTCGCCTGCGCATCTTCCAGGACTTGCTCCAGGGCCTTAGAGGCCTAGCTGCTCCTGAGGCATGCCTGTGGCTTGCATGCCTCAGCGTTTGGACTTCCTGTTTGGCGATGCCCTTCTCCTAGGGGCTGGCCCGCAGCTCTCCACCTGACTTATAGGACCAGCGATGGGCGGTCCTGGCAAGCTCCTCCCAGGGAGTTGCCTTCTACCTCCAGTATTTAAAGACTGTCTGTTCATTTGCACCGGGCCTTCGATTGTGCATTACAGTTGTCTGTAACCTTGCCGATCCAGGTCCTCCATGTTTCCTGTTGTCTGCCTTGAAGTGTTTTCCTGATGTCTGATCCTGAAGCTGCCTGATCCTGATCCAGTTCCGCTTGTCCTGTCCTACGTCCTGTCTGGCTCCTGAGCCTTCTGGCCTGTTGGGCCCTGGAGTGGCCAACAGGAGGGATTCGTCCCCCGGGCTCTGGAGCTTCCCTGCCTGCCAGCCGTAAGGACTTCGGATGTGAGTATCCCAGCATCGGAGTTCCTGTTCGCCTGGGTCTTCCCCGCACCCTCCTTCTCAGCGTGGTCCGCGACCAGCCTTCCTGGGCTGTGTAGGGCGCATCTGGGTCAGGGTGGTCCGCGACTCAGTCCCACGGGTGGGCTGAGTAGGGCGCCCTGATGGACAGTGCAATGTTTCCGTCCAGCCTTGTCTACAGTGTCTGCTTCAGCCCTTGCCCGGATGTCTTCCTCTGCCAGCCAAGGGGGCTTCGGATGTGAGTATCCCAGCATCGAAGTTCCTGCTCGCCTGGATCTTTCCAGTGTCTCGTTTCAGCCCTTGTCCTGATGTCTCCGTCTTGCTTCAGCCTGCTTCTGCCCCGTCTGATGTCTGCTGTTTAAGGACTCTGTCTGCCCTCGCCTCTGTCCGGCCTGCTGCCCATTGCCGTTCCCTGCGGCAGGTCCGAAAGGGCCGGGAACAGTCGGAGGACCGTTCATTAGTCAACTTCCCCGTGTTGGCTACCATGGGCATGCAGGTCCGGCTGAGGGTCGGACTCCCTGCTTCTGTTCCTGCCTGCCTGGCTCACCATGCCTGCTCAGCTCACCTCCCACGGTGTGGCCTTGGGCTCCTCCTGGGGTCCTGCCGTGGCCCAAGGGCTCACCACCCGCCCGAGACGCCCGCGCGCGCTCGTAACACGATCTACATGACAAACAGTACTTTTGACTCCCCCTACTCTCAATACAACGTTAAAGGTTTGGAAGTGTTGGAAATCTTTCATCAGCTTTATTTCATAACACTCAATTCCCACTAGGCCTACATCACAGCGCATTCACAATTTGGAAATCCCTGGGCTTAACCACTATTGGAGCTTTGATGCAAGAAAGACGGATTTTGTCCTACCCAACCCATGTAAACCGTTGTGATGGTTACCTAACTTAATGACGGTATAGAAGAATTTTGAAATAAAATAAATAAATAAATAAATAAATAAATATCTGTACACTGTATTCATGTACTTTTCTCTGTTTGCTAATAAAAGCTTTAAATATATATATATATAAAAAAGAACATAAGAACATGCCATACTGGGTCAGACCAAGGGTCCATCAAGCCCAGCATCCTGTTTCCAACAGTGGCCAATCCAGGCCATAAGGACCTGGCAAGTACCCAAAAACTAAGTCTATTCCATGTTACCGTTGCTAGTAATAGGAGTGGCTATTTTCTAAGTCAACTTAATTAATAGCAAGACCTTGTGAGACTGGAAAATTGGGCATCGAAATGGCAGATGAAATTTAATGTGGATAAGTGCAAGGTGATGCATATAGGGAAAAATAACCCATGCAATAGTTACACAATGTTAGGTTCCATATTAGGGGCTACCACCCATGAAAGTGATCTAGGCGTCATAGTGGATAACACATTGAAATCATCGGTTCAGTGTGCTGCGGCAGTCAAAAAAGCAAACAATGTTAGGAATTATTAGAAAGGGAATGGTGAATAAAACGGAAAATGTCATAATGCCTCTGTATCGCTCCATGGTGAGACCGCACCTTGAATACTGTGTACATTTCTGGTCGTCACATCTCAAAAAAGATATAGTTGTGATTGAGAAGGTACAGAGAAGGGTGACCAAAATGATAAAGGGAATGGAACAGCTCCCCTATGAGGAAAGACTAAAGAGGTTAGGTCTTTTCAGCTTGGAGAAGAGACAACTGAGGGGGGATATGATAGAGGTGTTTAAAATCATGAGAGGTCTAGAATGGGTAAATGTGAATCGGTTATTTACTCTTTCAGATAATAGAAAGACTAGGGGGCACTCCATGAAGTTAGCATGTAGCACATTTAAAACTAATCGGAGAAAGTTCTTTTTCACTCAACGCACAATTAAACTCTGGAATTTGTTGCCAGAGGATGAGGTTAGTGCAGTTAGTGTAGCTGTGTTTAAAAAAGGATTGAATAAGTTCTTGGAGGAGAAGTCCATTTGGAAACTTGCCAGGTTCTTATGTTAAGAGCGTGAGGAGTGCGGTCGCCTCTAAAGCAGGTGAGGTGAGCCCTTGGGCCATGGCGAGATCCAGGGAGGAGCCCCAAGCCCCACCGTGGGAGGTAAGCCGGTGCGAGCATGGAGAGCCAGGCAGGTACTAAAGCAGGAATGAGGAACAGAGTCTAACCCTCGGCCGGACCTGCACGCCCATGGCAACCAACAACACAATGTTGATTGATGAACGGTCCTCCGACTGTTCCAAGCCCTTTCGGACCTGCCGCTGGGTAACGGCATAGGGCGGCAGGCCGGACAGAGGACGAGGGCAGACAGAGTCCTTAGAACACTGAAGACATCATAGATGAGGGCTGAAGCAAGACATCATAGAGGAGGGCTGAAGCAAGACATCATAGACAGGGGCGGGGAAGGAAGACATTGGCACTGTCTCTCAGGGCGCCCTACACAGCCAGCACGGCTGGACTGGTCACGGACCACTCTGTCCTACAGTCGTAGGAGCGGGACGAGCACAGGGAAGAGGAAGCGGTGGGTTACTGCACTCCTGGCAGTCTAGGGCAGGTTGCTGCACTCCTGGCGGCCTAAAGCAGGTTGCTGCACTCCTGGTGGCCTAAAGCAGGTAGGAACATCAGGAACATCCGGAACAAACATCAAGGCAACAGGCAGAGACAGGACAGGGAGCCGTCAAGACAAGCAAGACCACGGAAGACCTGGACTGGTTTGAAGACACAGACAACGGTGAACCCCAATCCGAAGGCAAACAGGAACTGAAGTGAAAGTCCTTTTATACTGCTGTATGCAGGCAACTCCCTGGAAGGAGTTCACCTGGACCACCCCTCGCTGGCCCTATAACTGTGGTGGAGTGCCGCGGGCCGGCCCCTAGGGAGAAGGGCGTGGCCGGAACCAGGAAATCCAAGCAAACCACAGGCAGGCCTCAAGAACAGTAGGCCTCCCAGGCCCTGGAGCAAATCCTGGATAGAACGCAGGCTTCGGAGCGGCCTCCGGAGGAGAAGGTAAGATACCTCCTGTGGCGCAGCACAGGAGGGATCGCAACACTTATAGCCTGGATTGGCCTCTGTTGGAAACAGGATGCTGGGCTTGATGGACCCTTGGACTGATCCATTATGGCATGTTCTTATGTTCTTAGTCTAATAAATCTGTACATAATTGTACATACTGTCAGCCTTGCTCACAGTCCCATTTGTTTCCTGGGATGAAGAGAGGAAAATCCCACGCACTAACACCTTCCCCAGGTGGAGGCACTAGGTGTCAAGAATGTGAGGACCGACAGAATCTGCCCTAGGGGGGTCCCACCAGATTGCTTCTGGACCCAGGAACACCCAGAGAATTATCGGTGAAGGGGGCATTACACTTGGAATAACCTCCCAGGGGAGGTTGATAGACATTAGAAAAAAAAAAAAAAACAGTTCAAGAAATCAAAGCACATCATTAATTGGAATGAAATGAGGGGAAAGTAATAGATCAGCTGAGGTTTTAGGCATTTAGGAGAAAGTAAACTGGACAGACTAGATGGCTCCTTATCTGCTATTGTAGTCTGTTTCTATGTTTTTCTAATGGTGAAGCTTGGCAGTGAAAGTCACATGTGTGTAAACTCTGTCAACAAAGATATTAAATAATATCTCCAAATAGTTGAAAGTTGGCAACCCTAGATTAGAGTTGGCAGAGGAAAGAGATTCATAGGGGTGGGGTTGGAGCAAAGAATCCAGTGAGAATGTAGGAAGCAGGGAATGAAAAATATGAGAAAAGTGCAGGAGAGAGGAGAAATGGGGAAATGATAGAAGTGGATGGTGTGTTTTTCTTTTCTAATTGTGCTTTTAGGGGGTTTTAATTTTCTTAATCGAAAATCATTGTTCATTTATGGTAATGTATTTCTCTTTATGATTTTATGATTGCATTCTATGCCCTGCCTAAAACTTAGGATGGGATATAAATTTAATAAATAAATAAGGAATACAGAAAGGAAGAATAGGGAGAAAAAAGAAAAATGGGATAGAAAGAGAGAAGGGAGAGAAAGTATTACAATATCTGATGCTGGAGTGCCTCAGGGATCAGAACTGGGACCAGTACTTTTTAATATATTTATAAATGATCTGGAAAGGAGAATGAGTGATCAGATTAACATAGAAATGTTAGGGTTTTGAGGTGTTGGGTACTGTGGTGATGGCCACTCCTACGGGGAGGAGCCAAGTGAGGAACCGCAGTACAGACACAGAGAATTCTTATTTATTATACAGCTTGGTGGTACTGCCCAGGGGTGGAAGAAGTGAGGTAACCCAGTAGAGATAGTTCAGGGGTCCTCAGGAGAGGAGACCAGTCCCACGTTCGTGTAGACGGTAGGCAGCGCAGGGTAGAAGAGAGTCCCGGATGCAGACTCCCAGCGCTGAAGCTGAGACAAGCTGACAATGTTAGTTACTCACTGAAGTAGATAGTTGTATTGATGAGAATCCTGGCAGGCAGAAGTAGTTGAGCTGTAGGCACCTAGGCAGTGGGAGTAGGCCCTTGAAGAGCGAGTACCCAGTATCCCAGATAGGTACCTGAAAGAAAGCACAAGGGCCCCTGAAGAGCGGGTACCCAGGGTTAGAGATGATCCCGTAGGGTAGAGAGAGCTTCCAGCAGCTGCTGGGAAGTGGCAGAGCAGCTTAGACCGGAGCGATTCCAATCCTTGCTAACTCAGTTTGTTAGCAAACGAAGGGTAGGCTAAATACCCAGATGGCGTGACGTCACTCGGAGGGGACACCCCCGAGGTTCCCACCAAGACATGGGTGGCGTGCGCGCACGCACCCTAGGAGGCCCTCAGGAAATCCATGGCGAACACTGTCGCCGTTGCTGTTCTAGGGATGCCGGAGAGAGCGGCAAGAAGACGCGGCAGCAGCCATCTTCCCAAGGTTTGAGGAGAGAGAAGGAAGAAAGGTGAGGCACAGAGGTCGAAGCCATCTGAGACTGACGGACACAACAAGAAACATAGAAATGATGGCAGAAAAGGACTAAATGGCCCATCCGGTATGCCAAGCAAGTTCTCATACTTATCAGTTTCCCATACTTATCAGTCTCCCAGACTGCCAAGGTTAGGGCTCTTGTTGGTTACTGTTTGAGTCCAATTTTCCCTCCACCCCTTATCGTTGATGCAGAGAGCAATGTTGAGTTGCATCAGAAGTGTAATATCTTGCTTACAAGGTTAAGAGTAGTAACCGCCGCATCAAGCAAGTTACCCCCATGCTTATTGTTGTACTTTGGACATTGAAGCGTGGGCCCTTGGTCGCTGTAAGAGATGACACCTCCGACAAGGCGGAGCCCTGTGGGGACTTGCAGCGATAGGCTAGCTCAAGGCAGAGATGGAAACAGAGATATAGCTTTATTGTATTGCAATGTGGATGGTACCCCGAGGAACGGGTGATGATTCCAGCTAGGAGAGGAGATACCAGATGGCAATGTTCCGTCTGTAGGTTGCAGGGCGGAAACGGCAGTTCCACAGTCTCACCAGGCCCGCGTTGCGGGGTAGGCCGAGGATCTATGGAGAGAGAGATGAGACAATGCAAAGACAGAACTGGAGCGGCAGTACTCACTCTGATGCTGGTAGTAGTAGTAGGAGAGCCCCGAGAAGCGGAGGTCTCGGACGAACAAGGCCCCGAGGAGCGGGTACCGTAGGCGTCCCGGTAATAGGTAGGGAACCCCGAAACGTAGATAGGAGCAGGCAAGGCCCCCGAGGAGTGGGTACCTTAGGCGTCCTTGTTGGTAGCAGATAACCGCAGAGGGTAAAGAAGAGCGAGGCAAGGCCCCTGAGGAGCCAGAGTACACAGAGCGGGAGCATCTGGTAATGTGGAGAGATCAGCATGGAGGATTCCTTGCTAACTCGTATTAGGAATCATGAATGGAGTTTAAATACCCAAGCTAGTGACATCATGAGGTTCCTGCCACGACGCATGTTAAGGATGGGGCTGCGCGCATGCCCTAGGTGACTCCTGGAGAAAGATGGCGAACGCAATCGCCCATGCTGGACCGGGAACACCGGAGGGTTCGGTGTGGAGAAGCGGAGGCAGCCATTTTACCAAAATGGACTGAGTCAGGCAGAAAAAAGGTGAGCAATAGAGGAGCAGCCGTCTGCGACCGACGGACGCAACACTTATTTGTTATCACAGACTGTACAGTTCAATGTCCTTTTTGGTTGTTGCTTGAATCTAATTTATCTTTTCCTCTTTACCCCTTGCATTTGAAGCAGAGAGCTAAGATGGAGATGCATCATCAGTGTGAAGGCTTATTGGTTAAGGGTAGTAACCCCCACACCAGCAGGCTACTCCCATGTCTCTTACTTCATTACCCTCCTCCTGCCTTTAGGGATCCACAGTGTTTATTCCTTTTGAAATCTTTCAACATTTTTCTCTTCACCACCTCTTCCGGAAGGGCATTACAGGCATCCACCACCCTCTCTGTGAAGAAATATTTCCTGACATTGATTCTGAGTCGTTCTCCCTGGAGTTTCATCTCGTGGCCCTTAGTTCTATAGATCTCATTCCTACAGAAAAGGTTTGTTGTTGATTGTGCATCATTAAAACCTTTCGAGTATCTGAAGGTCTGTATCATATCTCCTCTGCTCCTCCTCTCTTCCAGGGTATACATATTTAGATCCTTCAGCCTCTCCTTATAAGTTATTTGATGGAGACCTCCCACCATTTTGGTCGCCCTTCTTTGGACCACCTCCAACCTGTCTCTGTCCCTTTTGAGAAAGGGTCTCCAGAACTGAACACAGTACTTCAGGTGAAGCCTCACGAAGGACCTGTACAAGTGGATAATCACTTCCTTTTTCTTACTAGATATTCCTCTCTCTGTGCAGCCCAGCATTCTTCTAGCTTTAGTTATCGCCTTGTCACATTGCTTCACCATCTTTAGATTGCTAGACACTAACACCACAAGGTCTCTCTACTGTTCCATGCACAGCAGCGCTTCACCCCCATCGCATACAGTTCCTTCGGATTACTGCATCCCAGATACAGTTTCTACACTTCTTGGAATTAAATCCTAGTTGCCATATCTTCAACCACTCTTCAAATTTCCTTAAATCACGTCTCATTCTCTCCACTCCTTCTGGCGTGTCCACTCTGTTGCAGATCTTAGTATCATCTGCAAATAGACAAAATTTACCTTCTATCCCTTCCGCAATATCGCTCACAAAGACATTGAATAGAATTGGTCCCAACACTGATCCCTATAGTACATCATTTAACATCGTTCTCTCTTTAGAGTAGGTTCCATTTACCATCACATTCTATCTGTTCAACCAGTTTGTAATCACGCCACCACCTTGGAACTCTCTCTCAAGCTTCTCATTTTGTTTATGAGCCTTCTATGCGGGGACCGTATCAAGAGCTTTACTAAATCCAAGTAAATCACATTGAGCGCTCTTCCCTGATCCAATTCTCTAGTCACTCAATCAAAGAAATCAATCAGATTCGTCTGTATTCAAGATGGTTCTTGATATGTAACTTAAAAATGAATAAATAAAAAATATAAAAAAAAGATTTGTCTGTCAGAACCTTCCTCTGGTGAATCTGGATTGAGCAGCCACCAGATTGCAGGTAGTTCACTATCCTTTCTTTCAGTAGAGTCTCCATTAATTTTACGACCACCGAGATGAGGCTAACTGGCCGTAATTTTCTAGCCTCCTCTCTGCTCCCACTCTTGTGAAGAGGGACCACCACCGCTCTTCTCCAGTCATAAGACATAAGAACATGCCATACTGGGTCAGACCAAGGGTCCACCAAGCCCAGCATCCTGTTTCCAATAGTGGCCAATCCCAGGCCATAAGAACCTGGCAAGTACCCAAAAACTAAGTCTATTTCATGTTACCGTTGCAAGAAAGGACTTCCTTGGCTCCAGTTACATGCACCCCACTTTGACTAGCAATCCCTGCAACTAACTCAATGGGGCCCTCAATGTCAAAACCGCTGTTTAAGGCAAGTGTATCCATCCATGGTCATTCTAAACACTACAACTATCACTCGGCAGCACTCCCGTTTCCAGTTATCTATTGAACAGGTCACTCAGCAGATCCCCCAGCACATCTGAGCTCCCTCAGTATCCTCGGATGAATCTCATCAGGCACCATGGCTTTGCCACTTTCAGTCATCAAGAGGTAAGGGTCTTCGAGCTCCTGCCCCAAGACCATTCATGTGCAGCGAGTCCTTCATTGAAGGTCTTACCGCTCCCCAGCCACCCAAAGAGGCCCATGCAAATCAATCACGGTCGCTTGACTCCAGAGGAACGTCTTTGACGTAGAAAAGCAGGTCTCTGCTTATTTTGCGGCAGTTCTGGACACCTTCTTCAAACTTGCCCCAGTGCGTCCGGGGAAACTCCAAAGCCTGAGCCCGGTGGGGGGTCCCGAGCTTGGGCGGCTACTGTTTCTGGCCCCTCAACTATTGCTCCCGATCTCCCCTCCTAGAGGAGACCCATTCTTTCGCTACTGCCGCCCTCGTGGACACTGGGGCGAGTGGAAACTTTATCATAGGGGATATCGTCAAGCTTCTTCAGATACAGGCTCAACAACTGGAAGTACCACTCCGTATTGCCTTGATTCAAGGAGAGCATCTTCCCGGTCGTATCACTCACTGTACCATGACCATTCGCCTCACTGTTGGAACCTTCCATGATGAGGAAATCTCTCTTCTTATTCTGAAACAGTCCACGCATCCCGTTGGTCCTTGGACTTCCTTGGCTCCAGTTACATGCACCCCACTTCGACTAGCAATCCCTGCAACTAACTCAATTGGGCTCTCAATGTCAAAACCGCTTGTTTACGGTAAGTGTCTCATCCATGATCGTTCTAAACACTACAACCCTTCCAGGATTACCTGCTCCATTCGTGTAATACAAGGATGTGTTCTCCAAATAAACGCTGACATCCTGCCTCACTCTGAGACTTTAACTGCCCCATAGAATTACTACCTGGAACCATGCCTCCCCCAAGGGCAGAACCTATCCTCTTTCACTTCCTGAAACAAAAGCCATGTCAGCATACATCAAAGAGAATTTGGATAAGGGATTCATCAGACCCTCCAATTCCCCGTCAGGAGCCGGGTTCTTCTTCGTAAAAAAGAAGGATGTCAGCTTGTGACCCTGCATAGACTACAGAGGGTTGAACACAGTAACTCGCAAGGACCGGTATCCACTACCACTTATTAGTGGACTATTTGATCGTCTGCAAGGTGCACAAATCTTCACGAAATTGGATCTCCGAGGGGCGTATAACTTTGTGCGAATCCAACCAGAAGACATATGGAAGACTGCCTTCAACACAAGAGAAGGCCACTATGACTACATAGTAATGCCCTTTGGTCTTTTGCAACGCCCCTGCAGTATTTCAGCATTTAAGGAAGAGATCTTCCGGGACCTTTTATACTCATTTGTCGTGATTTATCTGGACCACATAGTAATATTCTCCAACGACTTAAACTCCATCGTTCCCATGTCCAAACAGTCCTCCAACGTCTCAGAGACCCATCATCTCTATGCGAAATTGGAAAAGTCAGTCTTCCATTTTTAGGCTACATCATTTCCACCGTGGCTTCACCATGGACCCCGATAAACTCCAGGGTATTCGAGATTGGCCTCAACAGTGGGCCTCTGCGCCCTACCAAAGATTCCTTGGGTTTACAAACTACTATCGAAACTTTATCGCTAATTACTCCTCTCTGGTTGCTCCACTCACCGCCATGACTAGGAAGGGATGTGACCTCCGAGTATGGAGTCCCAAGGCTCAGTCTGCATTCCACGCCTTGAAGGAAGCCTTCTTTTACCGGCCCATGTCTACGTCATCCGGATCCTAACCGTCCCTTCGTCATTCAAAGTCAACGCATCCGCTATCAGAGCAGGAGCAGTCTTGAGTCAATACTCCACTAAAGGAAATTTAGTACCTTGCTCCTTCTACTCACATAAATTCTCCTCCTCTGAACAAAATTATACTATAGGGGACCATGAACTCCTAGCCATGAAACTAGCCCTCCAGGAATGGCGCCCCTGGCTGGAAGGGGCACAAAACAAATTCACAATATTTACTGACCACAAGAATCTAGAGCACCTAAAGGAGGCCTAGTTACTTCAACCCCAGACAGGCCCGCTGAGCCTGTTCTTTGAACGCTTCAACTTCGAGCTCCGCTATCATCTGGCTGCTAAGAATCTCTGGGCAGATGCGCTCTCTCGCTCCGTCGAGCCAGAGGGTACACCTGAGACTCCTAGACACATCATCTATTCAGCTTGCATATCAATTGCAGTCACCACCACCGGTACCAGCGGGGAAAACGGTGGTCCCACGCCGTCTCCATGAGCGTGTGCTCCTTTTGGGCTCATGACTCTAAGCTGGCTGGCCACCCTGGCCGAACCCGGACTCTCGAGATGCTTCGAAGGCACTATGGTGGCCTAGTATGATAAAGGACTCCCGTGAATATGTGGATTCCTGTCCAGTTTGCGCACAGCAAAAACCCCCAACTGGCCGCCCATAGGGCTTCCTCCAACCTCTTCCTGTGCCCACCGAACCCCTGGGCAAGTCTTTCCACTGATTTTATTGTGGTCCTGCCTCCTTCAAAAGGAAATACTGTAATCTGGGTCATTACTGCCCGCTTCTCATAAATGGCCCACTTTGTCCCATTACCTGGTCTCCCTTCAGCCCCTGAACTTGCTAGACTCTTCTTAACCAACTTTTTTCGTCTGCATGGACTACCACAAGAAATCGTCTCCGAATCGGGGCCTCAATTTGCTGATAAATATTGGAGATCCCTTTGTAAAAAGTTCGTATTACATTAAACTTAACCTCAGCCTATCATCCGCAAGCAAATGGCCAAGCCGAGAGGACAAATCGTTCTTTAAAGGCATTCCTCCTATCATATGTCAAGACCAGCAAGTTAACTGGGCTGATCTCTGCCTTGGGCAGAGCTATCCCATAACACTACGTTGCCTCTGCCACTGATGTCTCACCTTTTGCGGTAGTCTTTGGCTGCCAAACACGCTTATCCCTACCGATCCCTCTTACTGTACCTTCACCTGCAGCTCAGTTTACAGGCACAAACTATATGCAGACTTTGGAACCAAGTGAAACATAGAACATAGAAATGATGGCAGAAGAAGACCAAACGGCCCATCCAGTCTGCCCTGCAAACTTTCACACTTTTTTTTTTCTCATACTTATCTGTTACTCTTGGCCTTAGTAACCTTTGGTTTTATTTCCCTTTCCACCCCCACCATTAATGTAGAGAGCAGTGTTGGAACTGCATCTAAGTGAAATAGCTTAATTAGTTAGGGGTATTAACCACCGCAATATGCAAGCTACATCCATGCTTATTTGTTTACCCAGACTATGTAATTCAGTCCTTGGTTGTTGTCTGTATATAGATCCCCTTTTCTTCATTCCCCCCTGCCATTGAAGCTGAGAGCTACGCTGGATATGCATTGAAAGAGAAGTATCAGTCTTTCTCCCCTGCCGTTGAAGCAGAGAGCTACGCTGGATGTGCATTGAAAGTGAAGTATCAGGCTTATTTGGTTTGGGGTAGTAACCGCCATAACAAGCAAGCTACTCCCTGCTTTTTTATGAATGCAAATCCTTTTTCCACATTCCTCATTGCCGTTGAAGCTTAGTGCAATGTTGGAGTCGCATAAACCGTGTGTATGTTTACTGAATAAGGGTATTATCTCCAGGAAGTAGCCGTCATTCCCGTGAGCCCACCCACTCTTTATTCACATCCTCTACACTTTATGGAGCCACAGTGTTTATCCCATGCCCCTTTGAAATCCTTCACAGTTCTGGTCTTCACCACTTCCTCCGACCTTATAAACGAAGGCTAAGTCAAGCAGGCTGAGTGAGCCAAATGCTTTACTGACATCCATCGTCAGGCCGCACCACTCTTCTGGTCTGGCCAGAAGGTCTGGTCAGTACAAAACACATTTGGACTACGACTGCTGTCTCAACGACTGGCCCCCAGATTCATCAGGCCATTCCCTATTCTTCAACGCATTGGAGCAGTCACTTACCAGTTACAACTTCCTGCCTCCATGGGAATCCACAACACATTCCACGTGTCATTACTGAAGCCCCTAGTCCTGTCTTGGCCTTCCCGAAGGCCTCCTCCTCCTACTCAGCAATACAGCGGAACCTGAGAATACCCTGCAGGTCAAGGAGGACCTTGACATTCGAAGTTGTCGTGGCCATTGGGAGTAACCTCCTGTCATGGGAGAGATTCGGCCTAGAGGAAAACTCTTGGGAACCCTTATACAACATTTATGATAAGAACCTAATTCTAGGATTAAGAACATAAGAACATGCCATACTGGATCAGACCAGGGTCCATCAAGCCAGCATCCTGTTTCCAACAGTGGCCAATCAGGCCATAAGAACCTGGCAAGTACCAAAACTAAGTCTATTCCATGTTTACCGTGCTAGTAAAAGCAGTGGCTATTTTCTAAGTCAACTTTAATTTAATAGCAGGTAATGGACTTCTCCTCCAAGAAACTTATCAATCCTTTTTTAAACACAAACTATACTAACTGCACTAACCACATCCTCTGGCAACAAATTCCAGATTCCATGAGACCACCTGGAGAAGCTCCTAGGAACTGGTAAGGGAGAGGCCTGGGGGGGGGGGGGGGGGAGGGAACTGTTGCGCTTCCTGGCCGTGTGGGCACCACAGCCGGGCCTGCCCACCTCGCGCTCCCTTCAACACCCTCTGGGCACCCCCTCACTTGCATCGCAGATAGTTCACGGTGTCCTTGGGCTCCCCGCTCACCATCTTCCTCACAGGCCTCATGGCAGAGCTCCCGTTGGGGCTCCGCATCGTTGGCATCCTCAGCCATGCCCCTAGGCGCGCGTGCGGACGACGCTCAGCCCTTTAAGGGCCCAAGGTGGAGAAAACCACAGGGGCGCCTCCCGATGACGTCAACGTAGGTTCACTACTTAAGGCGAGGCGCTGTCCCCAGGACCTCGCCTTGGCAATCGGGTCGGGACACCGTTGGGTGTATTAGTTTGCCTTGCGTTCCAGTGTCTCCTGTTTCCCGCGTCTCCGTGTTCTGTGTCTTCCATTCCCAGTGGCTCCGTATGTTCCCGTATCCTTCAGGGTAGTACCTCTCGGGACTGATCTTTGGTACTGAATGGCCTGTCTGACCATTCTCTTGTCTGCCGCCCGGAACCGACCACTGCCTGCCTGCCCATTCTCTTGCCTGCCGCCTGGAACTGACCACTGCCAGCCTGACCATTCTCTTGCCTGCCACCTGGAAAACTACCCCTGCTTTGGCTGACCTCTCTTAGACTGATACTCTGGCTCTGACCCTTGCGCTTCACTCGGACACTTTCTTCTGGCCTGCTGTGACCATTGGACCAACCTGCTTGGAAACCAACTGCGGCCTCCACGTGACTAGACCCACAGGCGCTGCCTGTCTCTGTTACGAGCGCGCGCGGGCGCGGTCGTCTCGGGCAGGTGGTGAGCCCTTGGGCCACGGCAGGACCCCAGGAGGAGCCCAAGGCCACACCGTGGGAGGTGAGCTGAGCAGGCATGGTGAGCCAGGCAGGCAGGAACAGAAGCAGGAAGTCCGGCCCTCAGCCGGACCTGCATGCCCATGGTAGCCAACACGGGGAAGTTGACTAATGAACGGTCCTCCGACTGTTCCCGGCCCTTTCGGACCTGCCGCAGCATACGGCAATGGGCAGCAGGCCGGACAGAGGCGAGGGCAGACAGAGTCCTTAAACAGACAACATCAGACAGGGCAGAGAAGCAGGCTGAAGCAGACGGAGACATCAGGACAAGGGCTGAAGCGAGACACTAGAAGGATCCAGGCGAGTAGGAACTCCGATGCTGGGATACTCACATCCGAAGCCCCCTCGGCTGGCAGAGGAAGACATCAGGGTACGGGTGAAGCAGACACTGTAGACAAGGCTGGACGGGAACATTGCACTGTCCATCAGGGCGCCCTACTCAGCCCACCCGTGGGACTGAGTCGCGGACCACCCTGTCCCAGACGCACCCTACACAGCCCTGAGAGGCTGGTCGCGGACCACGCTGAGAAGGAGGGCGCGGGGAAGACCCAGGCGAACAGGACTCCGATGCTGGGAAACTCACATCCGAAGCCCTTACGGCTGGCAGGCACAGGAACAAACATCTAGGCAGGGTCAGAGACAGACATCAAGGCAGAGACACTGGACATCAGGAACAGCAAGCAGAGACAGGACAAGGCGCCATCAAACATGGAGGACCTGGATCGGCTAGGTTACAGGCGACTGTAATGCTCAGATCCAAGGCCAAGACACAGTGAACAGAAAGTCCTTAAATACTGGAGGTAGAAGGCAACTCCCTGGGAGGAGCTTGCCAGGACCGCCCACCGCTGGTCCTATAACTAGGGTAGAGAGCTGCGGGCCAGCCCCTAGGGAAGGGCGTCGCCCAACAGGAAGTCCAAACACTGAGGCTGCAAGCCACCGGCATGCCTCAGGAGCAGCTAGGCCTCTCAGGCCCTGGAGCAAGTCCTGGATGATGCGCAGCGAGGCCCTGGCTTCAGAGCGGCCTCTGGAGGAAGGTAAGAGACCTCCTGCAGCGCAGCAGCAGGGGGATCGCAACAGTCTCGCCGGACAACCTTCCTGAACTGTTGCCTCCCTGAGGTCTCCGGAGCTTCCAGCTCAGGTCAAGTTCATCCTCTTGCATCAGCCGCGCACCCTTGCTCGTGGTGGGCACACCCTCTGCTACCTCTCTGGGAGACCACCAGAGGCCCACCTAAGTCCAGGCGGTCTGGGTACCCAAGGGCTCAACCTGCGGAAACCCCAGACTGTTATTGGTGAAGCTCCAGTTAGCCTCTGTCTCCTTGTGTGCTCTGCCTCCTGGTGGCTGGTGCTCTCTGGGTCAGATCAGAGGGCCGTACCAATCCTGCACCAGGCGAAGGGTCCACCTCCAGCGCAACAAATAACAGACTTGGAAATTAGAATAACTAGCAAATTCCCAAACAGAGCAGAAAAACAGAAATTAGAGTAACAAACTAGCAATTATTATTCCACCTTTTTTTCCCCTTTTAGCTTAAAACCACACTAGCCAGATAGTAAGAGCAGAAATCTCTATTCAGAACTCAATTATGCAGTCACACAACAGATTTACAACAGATAGAACAGAGAGCAATACCTCCCCTTGAAAAGGTTGAGCCAAGATGGCCAACTGAAGGAGAGACACAAAGGAAGCTCTCTGCTTGCTGCTGGATTCTGTATACCTTATTATAGCGGCTGCTCTGAAAACATGCCGCATACCAAGCGCAAAGGGAAACTCAGGGAAGCTGCCTCAATCTCTTCCCCGGTTGGCCCAATACAGCAAAAAAGTAGAAAGTTTCTTCTCTGCTGATACTGGAAGAGCTCCAGTTGGAAGCGCTTTGACTCCCGCGTCAGAGCTAATGGCGGCGTCATTAGCTTTGTCCATCTCGTTAAGCCCCGGAGCGCCGATAACTCCCTCCCCTCCTGGTATGAACTGTCCTTTGGAGTGAAACTTTCCGAGGAAGGTCCAGCACCAGGACTCTCTCCCTCGGAGATTGAGGAGGTGAACCCATCGGGCGAGTCGGCAGATCCCGAAGTAAGTGGGGAAATTATCATTTTCCACAATGTGAGGCATCCTACTTTGGGGAGGGAGGAAGGACGCCAAGAGTTGGTGATGGCATCGACTCCTAGTAGGGAGTAGGAGAACCGCCAGTGGACACAGTAATGTGGGGAACCCTGGCGCTACAAGCTTGGTATGTGCTATTCCCATTAAGAAAATTGAGAAACCCTCAGTTGTTATGTTGGACTCTGTTTGGACAGTCATTATGACTTTGGAACAGTCAATCTCCTCCTTGAAAACTGTGGTAGCTGATATTGACAGACATTCACAACTATTGGAGCAACAAGTATTATCACATTCTGTTAAATTAGAAGAAATGGAGCAGAAAATGACTCAAGTACAGAAGGTGCAAACTGAGCTTATATAAGGTGAAATGGCACAGACAGGAAATTAGAAAAAGTTGAAAATGAAATAAGGTTTCTTAGAGTTTTAAATTTTCCTCAGATTCAATATATCACTCCATGTGAGCAATTTAAAAAATACTTTCAGGAGGTTTTAAAATTTATCCTGAATCTATGCCACCTTTTGCAAAAATATTTTATTTCCTTTGGCAAAGAAGAAGAAGCAGTACCCAAGAACAAAGTATAGTACCAGAACCTCCAATATCTAATTTATTTGCTTTGTTGGAATCATCTGGTGAAGAGCAAGTACTTAGACGTAGAACTTTACTAGTTAAGTTCATTTTCCCATCAGATAGAGACCTTGTGCTTAGATTGTTTATGCGTAATAGACAGGCTTTATATTGTGGACAAAATTATGGATCTCTCCTGATATAGTTAAAGCTACATAGCAAAGGAGGAAGGAGTTTTTAGCTCTTTGTTCACAAGCTAGACAAATTGGAGCTCAAACCACTGTCAGATTTCCTTGTAAATGTATTATGAGGTTAATAATGTTAAATAGTTTATTATGAGCCATTGGATTTGAAATCTTTC